>NW_023412586.1:0-18141 GCF_903995425.1 Onychomys torridus
AGCATTGTATCTGTCATCGGATTGTTCCATTATGAAGAGAATACATCATGTTTTTAATGTTCTCTTGATTCCTAGGAGTATGTGGGAAACTCTCTCTTGTTTCTAATATGGGACGGTATCGTCTTCCAAGTAAACGCAGTTCTAGAAGCCAGAGAGCGATTCAGTTTCCATATAGTACACTCTAACTTCTGAAAATTTTTGTTCTGTCTGTTTTAAAATACTATATCTTCTTAACATAGTTTGTGCCACCATTAAACATTTACTACTGGTGGGTTTTATTAGATATTTATCGTATTATATTAATTAACTTCATACAGTGAGTGGCTGGAGAGGTAGAAACTGGTTACTCTGCAGTATGCCTGGAAGTCATCAAAGTGGGGTTTGTGTGGAATCATTAGTTGCATATATGAACTTCTGAATGTGATAAATGGACCAAAAGCAGTTTTGTGGGAACTATGATATTGGAAGACACACGATTGTATTAATTCGTGTTTATTTATGGAATGAAAAATTAATTACTTTGGCCTGCACCGGTAGAGATTGAAGGCGAGGGGGGCGCGCGATTTAATTAATAAATTTAATCATATCATATAAGATCAGAACTTATACATTTGGGATTGCGCCGTAGTTCAACCACAGGCAATGTCATGTTTTCCGGGTGATTTTCTCTTGCTTGGGGCTAGCATTCATAATTACATGTTAGTACTTAATGAGGATAGTGTGATTTGGATGAAATGGGCTGTTTGGAGATATTTAGGTTAGAATGGTTTTTTTCCCCTTTTTGAATTAAATATCTGGAACCCTTAAGTAATACAGCGTTTTTTATTTTGTGGACCAAACAGGAGCATTTACTTCGAACAAACACAAGAAGTTAATCCTCTAACTTTCTTAGAAAGTGAGAACATTCTACATTGCAGTACATCTGACCTTGAAAAGTGGGAGACTGACATAATAAACGATCTCTCTGAAGGGTAATAACTGATAGCTGCAGAAAAAATTAATTTATGGTTTCCATTTTGAAAAGTAATATGATTTGCTGTGTGAGGAGGAATGATGCGTCTGTTGTGTCCCTATGTCTGGAGTATTTGCAAAGAGTATAGAGGAAAAGAACCCAAGCAGGAAATATGTCCCTCACGGGTTTTCACACCTCATTCTGGAGACACAGACTTTCACATGTTAACAGGCAGAATATTTCTCACTTTTCTATTGCTGTTGAAATGGTGCACTTCCTCATGTTGTGGGTTCATCACCATCTTTATATTCCTGTGCTACTTCATCCTGTAATTTTGCTATATTTTGAATTCATTGTCATATTGTCCTTTGGAAGATCTAAAATGCCTGGTGAAGGGGTGCTTTGTTCTAAATTGGGTAATCATTCACAGGCGGTTAGGAGAAATCTGTTGTTTTGAGGGGGATGTTGTTGTAATTAGACACGAGACAGAACTCAAGAAAGGGAAATTGCTCTGGGAGAGAAAGAACTCATAAATTGAGAGAGCCTCAGTATTCAGACTCGAGGAGTATAAATACACATGAAATGTGGTTAACCAACTATTGTCATGTTTTATTTGACTTATTCTACTCCAGGTGGTTTGTTGCTTAAATGTTTCACATGTATCCCTACTATTACCTTTGTGTGTGGGCTGCCCAAGACATGCAGAGGGGCATTTGATCCTGGATTTGTGGCTCCAAGATGGTTGTCAGCCCATAATGCTGGGTTGTGCTAAAGTGAATCACACTCGGTCTCCTGCCGAGTAAAAAAGTGTGTAGTGCACTTTTTGCTGAGTGCATCTTCAGCACCAGATACTGAATTTGTTGGACAATGATATGATCAGAGCATAATCCAAATAGCATTAGTTAAGAAATAAGTAGCGCTTCAGGAATATCGGGCTAATCTTGACCCCAGGGCTCATCAGCCTTGACAAATTGTATCCCTGCCTGAAGTAGACAGGCAGGCTGCTTGTGAGTCAAGAACACACTACGGTCTAAATTTATTTGGTGCAAAGGAAGGCAAGACATTCTATGCAAGCAAGGAAGTGTTGGAACTCAAAAGGATATTTATAGAAGTCCGGGTCTCTCTCTTCGCAATTCGTCAAAGAATCATTTCAAGCTTGTAGTATGTGGGCAGGGCCATCATAGATTTGCCAATCCGCCAGCTGATTATATATTTTCTAATGAATTACATTAATTTACACGAAACATATATTAACAAACACAAAGGCACAAAACCAATTTAATACACACCCAGAACACACACCAAACAACACACAAAACACAGCACAAACACCCAAACACAACACCACACAAAAACAAAAACGACCAGAGAGAGAGAGAGAGAGAGGAAAGAGAGAGAGGGGAGACGAGGAGAGCAGGACATGTGGCCATATAAAAAAGAAAGCAAACAAGAAGGAAATTGAACCCCACCACAACTCCAGTACGGCAGATCTTGCCTGGCAGGCGTAGGGTTTGGGAATCCTCCAGAAAAACATAATTGCCAGAACTGACTTGGCCCACAACACACTGGTTGAGAAATCAGGAAGATCATTTCATTCTTTACCCTTTATATTTCAGCATGAATCACTCCACTATAATGTGGCAAAAGCCTCAAGTGTCTCCAAACTTTTCAGAAGAAAACACTTTTTGGCAGACTGGATTTTAACATTGGGTATCCCAGTAAGGAAACACAGCCAGCTTTAGTTTTGTTATCAGATGTTGGGCTTCAACGGTAAAATCAAACAATAAAGGTCAGGGCCCACCACTTCACTACCACAAGCCAAGAATTTATTTCAAACCAAGAGGTTTCCATTCCGAGTGAAAAAACCGTTTTGGCTGTGATTAGATCTCCATTTTGGAAACTCAAAAACTGTATGGACTGACTATTCTTTGTTGAGGAAATATTATGTAGCAGCAGAAAAAAATTATTTCGGGTAATTCCCTAATTTGAAAAGTAATAAGATGCGCGGTGAGAGATGTGCCTCTGGTTCCTATGTCTGCAGTATTGCATAGTGTCAGGGAAGAGGAAACCAGATGGAACCTTCCTAACCCCTCTTTGTAACTCTGTTCAGGACATTAAAGCTAATATTCTAGTCACTACGGTCTCACTCCAAGGCGTGTGCCAATCTGATGAATCTTCTGTTGGGTGTTGAATTACATTAAATCATTTTTCTTTCAAACATCAATAATGGTATTTGTTGAAAGTGTTATGAACATTAAATGTCAATATTCTGTTTCAGAAGGTTTTAATGACATTTGTGATCAGAGTCTGGATTCCAAATGGGTCACTCCACAGGTGAGAATCCTTGTCTTATGGGAATAGTGATAGTAATGAGAAAGGGAGACAACATCTGAGTTGGGTACATGCATCAAGAGACTGACACTTAAAAATGTAAGAAGAAAAGTAATTAGAGGAAAAATGCAGTTAGCTAATGATCAACAGGAATATACCAAACATGTTGTATGTTGTTCAGTTGAGTTTTTAGGTGTTAAAACTCTTTTGCATTGGATACGTTTCTATTGTACTTCATGTGTGCGTGTCCATGACTTTCAGATGGTTTTTGGTTCCTGGACTGAACCTGAATTATGGCTCGTCATCAGATGTGAGGTGGCTGCTGAACATTTACCCCGCTACTCTGAATAGAAAAAGTAAACCCTACGGGTCAAACTTTTAAATGCCAGTGATATGTTTGTTATGACACATTAAAACACGGCCCAATATATCTTAGTGGAAATAATTAGACAACTCTGGAGTGTTTGTAAAGTAGAGAACCCTAGGCTCATTACTTCAATTTACATTTGAATGCAGGAACTATAGCAAGTAAGAACATGAATATGAGGCTGACCTGTTTTGTATGTCTGATCCCGCAACTCTGAACATAGGCAGGATGGTTTATTATGGTTCAAGACACTATATGGCTTCATTTTTTGTGCATGGTAGAGGCAACAATATCTGTGACACAAAGAGTGTGAGGTCATGATCATTTATTGCAGAGGTCCCTCGGCTTCACCATATTGCTGACCTTTCATGGACAATATAAGTATGCTGGCAAGTGCTTTATAGATTGACTCTCAGTGGATTCTGTGGATGCTTTGGAAGCTGAATTATTAGCCTTCAATACAGACCACATGTATGCATCAAACCAAAAAAAGAACGACAAACATGAAAATGGAACCCACAAAAAAACAACACCAGTGCAGCTTCACTGTACTGCAGGCATGGTGTCTTGGGATCCCTCCCAGGAAACACAATTGCGCATTCTGTAGGGCTACCAAAAAACACTATAGAGAAAACGAAGGAAAGTCTAACATTCATTCCACCTTGTTTTTCAGCAATGACCTCACATTTACTCATATGCCAAATCTCAACATCTCCAAAAAATGTTCAGAGAAAACCTTACTTCCCGTGCTGAGTTTATATTGGTATACCTGTTTAAAGAACAAGCACAGTCTATTTGTTTAGTGTGGCTTCATTGGAAATAACAAGTAAGTTTGGGACACCACACTTTGAAAACATTTCCTAAACACAGAAACTTCATTTTCTAAGCTTTCCTTTGCGGAGTAACCATGAAATCAGCGATTGAGAGGGCATTGAATCTCATTTTCGACCCTGATTTCTTATCTATGGACGGACTTCTTTTGTTGAGGTAATAACTGTGAGGCATACAAGTAAACATATATGTAGATGTAAATAATATACATATTAACTTGAGGAGATGAAATTGGGGAGAGGATTGATGCTCTGTGTTCTCTGTCTGCGAGTATTGCAAAATGTGTCGAGAAAAGAACCAGCATGGAAATTTCCTTCACGTCCTTAGTACTGACATGTCTTGGATCACACAACTAATACCTTCTAGGATAGTTCTCAACCTTCAAAGGCTATGACCATTCGGTGAACTTTTCATGTTGTGTGACCTCAGCCGTGAATAATTTCATTGCCAATTTCATAACTTGTTTTTGCTGTGTGTTTGATCAAATGGTCAATATCTCTGTTTAGAGGGTGTTAGGTGACCTCTGTGATAGAGTCAGGTTCCAAATGATTCAATACACAGCGTTGAGAACCCTCTCTTCATGGGTATGTGTAGTTAAAGGAGACAATGGAGACGAAATGACATGGAGCTACTGCATAGAAACATACAGATGCGAGATATTAGAGAATCTGCAGTTAGGGGATAGTCAACAGACTACCCAACATAGCTTGTATGTGTTCAGGAGATTTTTATAGGTGTTAATGTTTTGCATGCTTCTTTTTGTACTTATGTCTGGGCAGCCAAAAGAAGGCAAGAGATTTTTGGATCCTGGACTGCACTTTGATATGTGTTTGTTGAAAGATGTTAGTGCTATGATTCAAAAGGTCCTCAGACAGAGCAAATGTTAGGGTACATGCTGGACAGGTCATATTTCTAGGCCCAGAGATGAATGTTTGCTCAGACATGTACTAAGCATGGGCCATGATAAAATTAGTTGAAATATAGAACAACCTCTGGGGTTTGCTAAGTAGTGGAATCCCTGAGGCCTAATTAGCCTTCCCAATTTGAATAGACATGCAGAACTTAGAGGCGAGAAGGAACATGAGTGAGGCAGTTGTTGTGCAATCTTTCATCCTGCAGTTCCTGAGCTAAGGCAAGCTGGTAATGTGAGTTCAGGGGACACTGGTCTCATTTTATTTGGTGCTGGTGGTAGGCAGAAAGATGTGTGCACCAGCACAGTGTGCATCAAGGCTCATTTATTGGAGTGGTCCTCTCCTTCCACGCATATTCTGACTCACACATCCCATGACAGATGGGATCATGTTTGGCAGGGGCCGTTTAGTTCAGATTCGCCTCTCGTTGGACCTCTGATGGTGCTTTTGACCTGAATATATATTGCCTCCTTATAGACACATACACATGTATGTATTTCCAGAAAGAAAATGACACAAATGAATGAACCACCCAACATTCCAGATCATCAGATCCTCTGACTCAGCATGGTTCTTGGGATCCTCCTAGAAACACAATTGCCGGCAATCTGTGGGCTACCAACAGTATAGAGAAACCAAAGAAAGTCTATTATCATATCCCTGCTTTTCAAGCACGACAAAGCAATCCACTGTGTCATATGCCAAATGGCCCAAAAGTCTCGAAAAATGTTCAGAGAAAAACTTTTCACCATGTCTGATTGTTAATAATTGGTCTCACTGTTTAGAAAAAAGACAGGTTGTTTTGTTGGAGATGTTGGCTCATTTAAATCAACAAGTTAAGTTTGATGGCACCCGCTTTTGAACAAATTATCAAAAAACAACAACACTTTCAATATTCTAGACTTTCTTTGCAGACAGTACAATTGAAATCCAGCGTTGGCAAGGTTTTGACATCTCGCTTTTTAGGAACTACCATCCTATATGGAAACTATTTTCCTCTTGTGAGGAAATAACTGCTAGCAGCAAATATAAATATAATGTATTACCACCGTATTTACATAATATACTATATGTATATATGTGTGTATATATGTATACTATTTCATTAAATACACTCTGCTGGAGTGTATATTTGGAACGTATTTTCTCTTGTTGAGGTAAAAACTGTAGTGGCTAGTAATATATGTATGTAATACATTATATTACACTTATAGCTGGTAATTCATATTTGAACAATAAATGGTTATGAGGAGAGATTGGGAGAGGAATGAAAGCCTCTTGTTCTGGTCTGCGCAGTATTGCATAGTGTCGAGGAAAAGGAACCCGCTGGAACATTCCTTACCTCCTTAGTAATAAGGTGGCTTCGGATAGACAACTAATACCTTCTTAGCCAGTAGTTCTCAACTTCCAAAGGCTCCATGACATGGATTGACTTCTTCTGTGTGTTGACCTAACGTGAATAATTTCTGGCAATTGTCATAACGTAATTTTGTGAGTGTTTTGAATCATCAATGTTCAATATCTCTGTTTTAGAGCGTGTTAAGTGACCTCTGTGATAGTGTCCTAGGATTCCAAATGGTTCACTACCCACAGGTTGAGCCACTCTCTTCATGGGCATGTGATAGTAAAAGGACAATGGGACCAACAATAGACCTGAGGCTACCTTGCTTAGAGACAGCAAAGTGCAGAGGAATCTTATTAGGAATCTGCAGTAGGAGAATGTCTACAAGAACATCCCATGTTGGTATGTGTTCAGGAGATTTTTTTTAGGTTTTTAATGGTTTGATGGCCTTCTTTTTCTAACTTGTTCAGGGCTGGTCGGCCCAGGAAGAAAGAGGTCTTTGGAATCCCTGGAACTGCCTTCGATATGGTTTGTTAGAAAAGATGTTGTGCTATGATTCAACCGGTCCTCAGACAGAGAAATGTTTACATTGTGGGAGTGTATTTCTAGGGCCCAGAATGAATCTGTTTTGCTTCAGCATATTGTACTATCATGGGCCATGATGATCAGTAGTGAATAATTAGGACACATCTGGGTGTTTGCTAAGTAGTGATCCTAGCCTTGACCTTCAATTTGACCAATAGAATACAGGAAAGCTTAAGTTCTAGCAGACATGGTAGGAGGAGGTTATGTGGCTGTACTCCTTCATCCCTGCCTTCCTGAAGCATAGGTACGGGTGTCTATGTGAGTCAAGGCACCTTGGTCTCGAAATTTATTTGGGTTGCCTGGTGGTAAGCAGAAAGATGTGGGCACGGCAAGTATGGCGTCAAGGATATTTATTGAGTTTGGTCTCTCCTCTCACCATATTGACTCACACCTCCAATGGACATTTGGTCATGTTGGCAAGTGTCTTTATCAATTAGACCTAACTCAGTGGACTCTGATGGTTGCTTTGATGATATATATTCGCCTTCATATACGACAATTACACACATGTATGTCCATGTACCAAAAAAGAAACGAACGAATTAAATGGAACCACACCAACAAACTGCGTGTCATCAGATCACTTGGACTGAGGATGATGTCTCGCCACGGACAGGTCAGGTTTCCAGGTTCAAGATTTTCGTTGTCGGGCTAGGCAACAATAATGTTAGTACTGACTGAGGGAAAGAGTAATTTGTAAAAGCATGAGCATTTTGGAGATATTTCAGGTTTAGTAGAGTTTTTACTTTATGAATTCATGTCTGGGACCGAGCGAATAAGCAGTTTTATTTTGTGGGACCAAAACAAAGATAACTTCAGAACAAAACCAAGAAGTTAATCTCTAACTTTCCATTCAGAACGTTGAAAAACAATCTTTCATACAGTAGTAATATCTAGTACCTGAAATAAGCTGAACTTTGAAATAAGCATTCTTCTCTGGGAGGTAATAACTGAAGCTGCAAAGAAATCTTTACTGGTAATTCCCACTTATTGAACAGTAAATTATTTGGTTGCTGAGGAGGATGATGCATCTTGTGCCCCTATGTCTGGAGTATTGCAAATGTATCAGAAAGAACAAGCAGGAAAGTCTTTCAGCTATTTTCACCCTCACTTTCTGGGAAAACAAGCCTATCACAGTGTAGGCAGTAGTTCTCACCGTCTTATGCTGTGAATCAGATGCACCTTTCTCGTGTTTGGGGATATCACTCTACTATCCTTGCTACTTCCAATCACTGTAATTTTTGCTATGTTATGAATCATAATGTCAATATATTCCTTGGAAGTCTTGTTAGTGGACTCTTGTGAAAGGAGTCCTATTGCACTGGGTATGGACTCACAGGTTGAGAACAACTGTTCGAAGGGGTATGTGGTAGTAAATTAGACTACAGAGACAAAAATCAGAAAGTGAACTACTTGCATCATAGATGCATTAATAGAAATAAGTAGCCAGCTTCAGGATATGGCTAACTCCCTGGACCCTAGGCCTCATCAGCCTGCTATTTGACACATTGAAATGTAGAGAACATGAATAGGAGGCTGGGCATGTTGATGTACTCCTCTAATCCCTGCACTCATGAAGTAGAGGCAGGCAGGTTTCTGTGAGTTCATGAACACACTGGTCTCAATTTATTTGGTGCAGGCAGGATAGCAAGAAACATGTGTGTGATAGCAGAAGTGTGGAACTCAAAGGATAATTTATAGGAGTCAGTTCTCTCCTCTCACAATTTCAATCTCAAGGATCAAATTCAAGCTTATAGTCATGCTGGCAGGTGCCATCATCAGATTTGCCCTATCACAGCCCAGCTGATTTATACCTTTATTAAAATGCATTAACATTAATATACACAAACACAAAAGGCACACAAAAATAATACACACAGAGACACACAAAAACACACACAAACACACACACAAAGATACACACAGACACACACACACACACAGAAACACATGTATGCCCATATACCAAAAAGAAAGCAAACAAACGAAAATGGAACCACACACAAACAACTCCAGTGCCAGCAGATCAAACTGCCTGCAGGCGTAGTGTCTTGGAATCCCTCCGAGAAAACACAATTGCCAACAAACTTCTTGGCCCCAAAACACTTGTTGAAGAAAATCAAGGGAAAGATCATTCAATATCATCCCCATTGTATTTCCAGCAATGACACTCACATCCACCTATCACATGTGAAAGCTCAAGCAGTCTCCAAAATATGTTCAGGGAAAAAACTTTTCGCCAAGTCTGAATTTAACATAGGTATACACAGTTAAAAGGAACACAGCACAGCCTATTTTGTTTCAGATGTTGGCTTCATAGGAAAATGAAACAAACGTTCGGGGCCCACAAACTTCACATACACATCAACCAAAAGAATTAACTTACAAAACTGAGAAATTTTCCATTCCAGAAAAGTGAAAAACAGCTTTTGACTGTTATTAAGATATCCACTTTGAAAACCATCAAAATTGCTAAGGACATGACTACTCTTGTTGAGGAAATAAATGATAGCAGCAAAGAAAACAAATATTTAATGGTAATTCCCCTAATTTGAGAAGTAACACATTTACGCGTGAGAGGAATGATGCCTCTGTATTCCTATGTCTGCAGTATTGCAAATAGTGTCAGGGAAGAGGAACCCAGCCTGGAACATTCCTTCGCCTCCTTAGTACAATCATGTCTGGGAACTCACAAGCTAATTACCTTCTAAGGCAGTAGATCTCAACCTTCCTAAGCCTGTGACTGTCTGATGCACTTCCTCATGTTTGGTGACTCTCCACAAGAGAAATTTTCCTTGCTACTTCATAACTGTAATTTTGTGAGTGTTTTGAATTGTAATGTCAATATCTCTGTGTTCAGCAGGTGTTAGGGGAACTCTGTGAAAGAGTCCCAGGATTCCCAAATGGGTCACTACCCATAGGTTGAGAACCACTATCTTCATGAATATATGATAGTAAATGAGACAATGGAGACTAAAATCTGAAAGTGGGCTCCTTGCATCTGAGAGACTAGAACACATACAACTGCAGAGAACAAATATGAGAGAATCATGCAGTAGCTAATGTCAACAGGAATGTACCCAACATAGTTGTATGTGTTCAGTTCATTTTGTAAAGGTGTTTAAATGTTTTGTGGGCACTGTTTCTTTGTACCTTAAGTGCGGGCTACACAGAGACAGAGGAGAGGGCTTTGGATTCCTTGCACATGCATTTCGGTATGGTTGTTAGAAAAGATGTAGGTTCTGTGAATCAAACCCAGGTCCTCTGACATATCAAAATGTGGTATATGATGGAGGGTCATATTTCTAGACCCCAGAATTAAAATGTTTGTTGTGCACATGAACATATGCATAGGCCAAGGTCATTAGTTGAAATAATTAGCCTCAGGTTGTTAGCTATAGTAGTGAACCCTAGGCCTCATCAGCCTTCCAATTTGACACATTGAAATGCAGACAACTTATAGGCAGGAGGAACTTCAGTAGGAGGCTGGCAGTGTGCTGCACTCCTCTAATCCCTGCACTCCTGAGGCATAGGAAGGCTGGTCTATTTGAGTTCAAGTACACCCTGGTCTCAATTTATTTGGTGCATGGTGGAAGGCAAGTAACATGTGTGCCACAGCAGAAGTGTGGAGGTCCAAGGATCATTTATTGGAGTCGGTCCTCTCCTCTCACCTTATCTGACTCAGGCATCCTATTGGACTTGTCAGTCATGCTGGCAAGTGCCTTTATCACATTAGCCCTCTCAGTGGCCCTATGATGGATGCTTTGACTGAATATATATTAGCATTCATATACAGACACATACACACAGGTATGCCCATATGACAAAAAGAAACAAAACAAACAAATAAAAATGAAACCACACACAAACAACTCCAGTGCCAGATGATCACTCTGCCTGCAGGCATAGTGTCATTGGATGTCTCCCACAAAACACAAAAGCCAGCAATCTGCATGGCTACAAAACACATGTTGAAGAAAACCCAGGGAAAGATCATACATCATCATCACCATTGTATTTCCCGCAAAGACACTCACATCTACTTATCACATGCCAAAGCTCAAGAAGTCTCTAAAAACTGTTCAGAGAAAAACACTTTTACACCATGTCTGATTTTAATATTGGTATAAAACTGTTTAAAGGAACACAGCACAGCCTATTTTGTTGCATAGGTTGGCTTCATTTGAAAATCAAACAAGTAAAAGGTTTTGGGGCACACACACACTTCGAAACACACGTTTCCAAAACACAGAAACTTCATCTTCTGCCCTTGCATTGCAGAAAAACAATGAAATCCAGCTTTTGGAAGCTAATAAGTTCTCCATTTTGAGAACCACCATCTTAAATATGGAAAGGACTCCTCTGGTTGAGGAAATAACCAATAGCTGCAGAGTAACATATATATAGATTTATACTGGTAAATCCACTAATTTGAAATGTAACATATTTGCTGAGGAGAACAATGATGCCTCTGTGTTCGTATGTCTGCAGTATTGCAAATAGTGTCAGAGAAGAGGAACCCAGGCTGGAACATTCCTTCACTTCCTTAGTACAAACATGTCTGGGAACACACAACCTAATTACCTTCTTAGGCATTAGTTCTCAACCTTCCAAAGGCTGTGACCATCTGATGAACTTCTTCATGTTGTGTTGACCTCCACATAAAAAAATTTCCTTGCTACTTCATAATTATAATTTTGTGAGTGTTTTGAATCATAATGTCAATATCTCTGTTTTCAGAAGGTGTTAGGTGACCCTCTGTGAAAGGTCCTATGATTACCAACATTTAAGTTAGAATCTTTGTGTGGTTAAATTAGGCCTTACTTTTTTCCCTGAAATCCATTGGGGATCGGTTGGAGCTATAAGGATAATTAGAAAAATTTGAAGATGAGAGCTCAATAGATGTAGTATATAACAATTGAGCAATAGTGGGTCTCTCTGATTTAATCTGTCTATTCTGTGCATTAATCTCGGCTGGGGGTAATTCAGACTGTGGATATTCTTACTCACACTTTATGGGAACTGTCTTTGTGACTGTTTTGCATAGGAACACGGCTCAGAGAATAAATCGAGAGAGATTTCTTCTATTTGTATCCCTTTTATTTGGAAAATTTGCTCGCCAACCCCTGTGTGTCTGTCTAGTTCTTATTCATAATATGTTTTATCAATGGATAGAGCTGCTTTGCCTTTCTTTCTTGCCTTTTATTTCCATTGCTCCTCTCTAATGCCAACTCCTTG
This sequence comes from Onychomys torridus, assembly GCF_903995425.1. Lineage (NCBI taxonomy): Eukaryota > Metazoa > Chordata > Mammalia > Rodentia > Cricetidae > Onychomys > Onychomys torridus. The sequence continues at coordinate 12,558 of NW_023412586.1, forward strand.
AGACACTGTCGCGTGTCTATTCTATAATCCCTTCTCGTCAACGAACACGCAGGGGCGCTATGTGGAAGAATAGAACGATATTCTTCTTACTCGCCAAGCCCCAGTCTTTCTAGCTACACTCTAGATATACCTGTTGTCTCCTTGCGGTGCCCCTTCCTCTCGCACCAGTTTGATAAAAATTTGTGTTTCACTTAAATACTTTATAGTTTTATCTCTCCTCTCTCTCATATCAGAATAAAGAATCATTCTGCTCCTATATTTAGGTCGCACTCTTGGAACAATGTGGTGAGGGCTGTCGCAAGCAATAACAATGTTTTCCTTAGGTTGGTGTGTGTCCACGTAATAAACGGTAAAAAGAGAATAAATAAAGGACTAAAAAAAAGAAACAAAAAAAACAACTAGACATGTGCATTGCTTTTCACTTCGCACGCCCTTAGATGTAATCGAGGGGTTGGAGATCTTTAATTAGTGTGTGGCTCATTACAATAAACACTTTTTCGGGGATACATTTCTATAAAGCTGACTGTCCCACTTTGACAAAATCGCAGCGGGTCTAGTCTGATAGAACTTTAAAACCATGTGGAAAAAACACTTTTTCTCGGAGTCTCTGTGTTCTCCGGGGGCACCCCTCGGAAACACAAGGGGCGCATCCCAGGTTAGGTGTTCACCTCCCCCCCTGTGGGGAGTGTGCCCTACGGCCACACGCCCCAGTGGGATGAGAACCACCTTTGTTATAATAGGAAGATATAAACCTTTTAAATGCGGTGGCGTGGAGTAGTTTGTGTGCTTGATGAGAGGACTCTATATATATCCTATTTTGTTGGAAAAAATAACCAAACACTTTAACTCACCAGGGCAATCTTCTACAATTTTTGATTTTCCCGCTTGCAGGAGGACCAGAAAAAAATAAAAAGGCGTTCTTCCAGCATTATTTTTTTGGGAGAAGCCAAGGTAGGCTGGGGGCCCCCCCTTAAGGCAAGAGGCAATAGGCGGCACCATGCCAAGATATCGCGTGAATCCTAAGATTGTTCTTGTGCTGCAAAAAAAGATATAACTCAGTTATAACTTTTTGAGCCCGTCGTGGGTACGTTTCGAGAGATCTAAAGCACTCCCCAAATTCGCTCCGCCAAAGTTTAATTTGAAGTGCCTCAAACGTAACTTTCACTCTTCTTGCATATAGTACTCCAGAAATCCTATGAGAGACCGGGATGTCCACGCATCATAAGTTTCTCATCTGCTCCTTGGGTTTTCGACTTTTCGCCGCTGCCCCATGACGTTCTGTCCTTGGCCCTCAGCCGTTTGTCTCCAGTCCCCCCCGCCCCCCCGTGTCAATTAACTCACTGCCGTTTGCCGCAGACCCTGGTCCACCTCCCTCCACTTCGAATATTGCTCAATTCTTGCTTTACATCCGCCTCTAAACTTCATGGATATTTGAACCATCTCCCTTTTTTTGGCTGTCCGCCCGCAGGACATTCCGCCAGCCTTTTTATTTAAGTAAGTGTCCCACCCATATGCTCAAGATTGTGTTTAGTCTCCTCGCCCTCCCGTGGTGTGGGTCCTGAGCAGAGTTAGGTCCACCCGCCCCCACCCCGCCACTCCTCAGAGAAGGTCGTGGCACCACGCGACACTCACTGGCCAAGATTTTGGACTTGTGTCTGGTAGTTTTCTATAAACGACCCTTCGGTCCCCCTTTGGTTTTCTTCTCCTCTCGCTCCTCTGGGTTCCCTGTCTCACCACACACCACCGGGCTGGGTGTCACAACACTCCTCACCACCCCCCTAGAAAGGACACTTACCATTAAAATTTTTTTCAATAACGTTCTTACTCCTAAACATACTCTTCTTGCCTACAGACTCTTCGCGCACTCTGTACTCGCTCATGGCCTGGCACGATTCGACAGTGACTCAGTATAGCAGGGCACATTACATAGTTCCAAAGTTGTTTTTTAGAATAACAAACGCATCAGGTCTTTCAATGATTCATTATTAGGTACCATAGATTTCCACGCTCTTCACGCTGAACTCTACTGGATCTCCAGACCAGATAACACGCAAAAAATATGATGCTAAATCTACATGTTTGGTCTTTTGTTCTTGACTGTTTATTATTTAAGATAAGAGTCTTTTATAGTTTGGTTTTCCTCCACGCTTGTGTGGAATAGGTCATTGTGGATATTTTGGCAAGCAACCGGGCATGGAAGTATTTAGAAGTAGCAAAACAGGGACGAGGTCCACTCTCATTATGGTGTGGCTGTGTGAAATTCCAGGTGGCAGGGAGAGAATGAAAATACCGTACTATAGCATATTTGGTTTGGTCAAGTCTTTTATTATGTGCTGTTTAACAGATAGCATGTAGTTCCTACAATTCCATTACGATATATTGAGACGGCCTGTTTTTTTTCTTTCCTTCTTTCCTTTTTTCTTTCCTTCCCTCTGCTCCCTTCCTTTCTTCCTTCCCAATTTCTCTGTGTAATAGCCTGTATCCTGAAACTTGCTTTGTAGCCAGGCTGGCCTCAGAGAGAGCTGATTTTTCAAAGAATTAAATTATAAGGTGCGCAAGCATTTCTAACTAAAGGCAGAGCCGAGGCGTGTTGATGTAGATCTCTGCTGCTTAATTGATATGCTTTGTAGAATACAAGGGAGTCGGCCAAAAGACGTAAAAACTTATGTTACTGAACCTTTTTTAAGGCGTTGTTAATGAGAGGTTAGGGGTTGACATGGATACAGGGTAAATAAGAGATGTTTTTTTTTCTCTTTATGGTGTTCAGGGGTGTTCGTCTTGTTTTGTTTTCGTGTGTCTCCGCGGCTTGGTATTTTTTCTGGTTCCCAGCCGGCAGGCCTCCGTCTTGTTGCACCCCGCGTCCCCCCACCCTCGGCTTCACCGATCATGAGAATAGCAGATCAAATGTAATCTTGGTAAGGACTAAGTGGGTGGGGACAGGGGAGAGGGCTAAAGTGTTATCTAGAATGGGGCTGGAATGACATAATTTTTAGTCTTGGGTTTAAGGAGGTGGGCTCTTGTCAATATTGAGATCTTGGGCACTGGGGGTAAGGGTTAGTTTAATGTCTTAGACCAGTTGCTTCTTATTTTAGAATAAAAGGGGCTTCAGGGCTGGAAGAGTTGAATTGTAGGAGTGCTGGCTTGCTTCTTTCTGTTTGGTTTCCAGACCCTAGCGCCAGTTTCCAGGAAATCTTGCATTGCCCTCCCTGGTGCCTGTACAGACCAGTGGTCAATTATGACGTAAACTTTAAGGAGAATTGAAAGCTATTCAGGGAAGGGGGGGGGGGGGGCTGTGAGGGTGTTGTAAGGCGCAAGGGATCGGAAGATGGGCAGGAAAAGAAAAGCAGTGGAGAATTATTGTGGGGAGCGTCCTCATAGATGGAAAGGAGGAGGTGAAGTTACTTGAGCACTCATAATTTTGGGATTTGAAGTGCTTAATTCTCTTCCTCAAGACCACTGATAAGCTTGAAAAAGAAGGAACGAGGCCCGGCCCCTAAGGCCAGTACTGGTGCTCTGCCATCTGTTCTCAGTGTGAAATTCCAACCATTTGGCTGGTTTTGGAATGAATCAAGTTACGAAATTTTAGCGCAGCATGGCGCACACTTTGCTCCACTAAGGGAAGTGAAAGTGCCGTTTTTTTTTTTTATCTTTATAATCTAGGTTTAAAAAGAATTTCTGACCTTCCCATTTTATCTATAGTTTAAGATTTTATGAAAATTAACTAGGAAAACAATTTTTGTACGCTTGGGTGGTGGTCGGCCATACCTTGAATCCCAGCCTGGGATGCAGAGGCAGGCAGATCTTGTTAAGTTTGAGCCAGCCTCGTACAGATCGACGAATCCAGGAAAGCGTACAAAGCTACACAGAGACACCCTGCTTGAAGAAACGAAGAAAGAGAAGAAAGGAATAGAAGAAAGAAAAGAAGAAAAAAGAAGAAGAAAAGAAACAATGTAAATGAAAATAGAGTTATTTTAATTTAAAAAGCCCCTTTGTCTTCACCCAACTATTACTTCCAGCAGTTTGGGTTCTTGGTTGAGAAGGTGAAGGAATGTTTCAGGCTGGGTTCTTCTTCTCTAATACTATTTGCAGTACTGCAGATATAGGAACACAGAGGCATCATTCCTCTTCTAAGCAAATATGTTGCATTTCAAATTAGTGGAATTACCAGTAAATATGTAGTTTTCACTTTGAAGCTATCAGTTATTACCACTACCCGCAAAGTCAGACTTGTTACACTGTTTAATTGGTTTCAAATGAGATGTAGCTGGCCAAAAGGGCTTTCTCATGTTTCTGCACATGCAAAGCGCAAAGAGAATTTCTGTATTTTGAAATGTGTGTTCGAGAGCTATGTTCCCAAAACTTAACTTGTTTGATTTTCAAATGAAGCCAACCTATGCAACAAAATAGGCTGTGCTGTGTTCCTTTAACAGGAAGCCCATATAATAATCAGACATGGTGAAAAGTGTTTTCTCTGAAAAGTTTTGGGACTCCTGGAGCTTCTGGCAGTGAAAATAGATGTGAAGTGTCTTGCCGGAATACAATGGTGATGGATGATGTATTCTGATCTTTCCCTGTTTTCTTTCAACATGTTTAGCCCATGCATTTGCGACAATTGTGTTGACAATTGGTGTTTCTGGAGCATCCCAAGACACTGTGCATGCATGCAGATGATCTGCTGGTTTCATTTAGTTTGTTGTTTGATGTTTGTGTTTCTGTTTTGTAATGGCCATACCTTGTAGTGTCGTAATGAATCTAATATATATCAGTCAAAGCACCACAAGGGCCACTGAAGGGCAATCTGAAGAAGGCACTGCCAGCATGACGACAAATCCAATTTCAGTCTATCAGATATGGAGAGGAGAGGACCTACTCCACAAAATATCTTGACTCCACACTTTTGCTGTAGCACACATGTTTCTTGCCTTCCATCAGGCACCAAATAATTGAGGCCAGGTAGTCCTTGAAGTCACATAGACCAGCCTTCCTATGCCTCAGGAGTGCAGGGATCAGAGAGTACACCACAAAAGCCCAGCCTCCTCTTCAAGTTTCCTTCTTGCCTATAAGTGTCTGCATTCAATTATCAAATGGAGGCGACAAGAACCAAGGTTCAACTTTAAGCAAACACCCTGAAGTCTAATTATTTCAACAATGATATCGTGTGTGTGATTGTGTTGGTTGGGTCAAAGAACATATTCATTTGGCCTAGAAAGTGACCTCCTAGGGTTATCACTTTCTTGCAAAAGGACCTGGGTATGATCACAGCACCACATCTTGCACTGAGCAACCACATTCAAGTGCATTCCAGCAAATTCAAACTCCTCTTGGAAGTCGTGAACACACTCACATAAGTAAATCAGAAGTACACAATAATAAAACCCTTTTATAAAACAACTGAACACATACAAGCTGATGTTGGTACAGTTCCTGTTGAACATTTAGCCTACTTGTCGTTTTCCTCCAATATGTCTTCCATTTTAAGTGTTCTAGCCCGATGCAAACACCATGTTGAAATTTTCCCATGTCTATTAACTATCCCATACCAGAAGGCAGTGGTCTCACCTGTGTAGGGAACTCTTGGAATCCT
>NW_023412587.1:0-18261 GCF_903995425.1 Onychomys torridus
GATGGATTGTGGATGTGCATCTTTGTGTCTTATTTGTGGACTTCTGTGATATTAGCCAGGCTTCATGCATGGGAGACCATCATTTCATCAGCTGAATTTTGGAAGGGGCTGGGTTCAAGGATGGCCATGTAAGATCTCTGTAGTCATGCCACTCCTCAAAGAATGGTGGCCACTCAGGTTTGTGTCCAGGTCATTTTAAGATACTAATCAGCTACTTGACTCATTTTTGTATGTAATTTGCTTTACTGACAATGGCTTGGAAGTCAATATTTAGCCCTACTGGGCCAAAGACTTTTTATCCACTTGCCTTCCACAATGGGATATTGGGCTTACAACCCTGTACCCCACAATGTTTTCTCATTCTTTTGTTTTTGTTTTTGTTTTTGTTTTTGAGTTGGGCTCTTGCTATGTAGCTCAGACCATCCTCTCACTCACACTACAGACTATTTCTCCTATTTTAGCTCCCCTGTGGCTGAAACTACTGGTGTGAGTTACTGAGATATTTCAGACATCTTTTTTTTTCTCTTCCATTTAACAGTCTCTGTTTTTGGAGACCTGATCTGCAGTGGTTCAGGACAGCCTGTGTAGCCCACCCTCTTTCCAGATACTCTCATGGCTTCTTTTGTTTGTTTGCTATTTGTTTCAAGGCAATGATTCTCTGTGTAGCTTTGGAGCCTGTCCTGGAATTCACTCTGTAGACCAGGCTGGCCTTGAACTCACAGAGATCCACCTTCCTCTGCCTCCAAAATGCTAGGATTAAGGGCATACAGAACCACCACATTGCCCATTTCATGGCTTTAACATTTTAATAAATTGATGAGCAATGCAGGCACACGCCTTTAATCTGAGTGCTCCCGAGGCTACGTCAGGTGGATATCTGTGAGTTGGAGACCAGCCTGATCTACAGTGTGAGATCCAAGACAGGCACCAAAACTACACAGAGAAACCAATCAAACAAACAAACAAACCAAAAAAAAAGAAAGGAAGGAAGGAGGGAAGGAAGGAAGGAAGGAAGGAAGAAAGAAAGAAAATAAAGAAACCAAATTGAAATCTTAAACCCATCATGGTATTACATGCAAACAGGGAGGGGGAGGAGGAGGAGGGATAGGCAAGGACATGAAGCCTTGGCTACCCCAGTAAGTGGAGGGTATTTCAGATAAGGTTAGTTGACTACACAGCCTGAGCCACCATCCAGCTCACAAATGTTGATGAAGACATGGTCTCAACGTGCAGACACGAATGGCCTGGAAGACACCATGTAGACCTGGTTGGCCCTGCACACAGAGATCAGCTCCCTTCTGCCTTGGAGCACTGAAGTTAAAGGGGTTCAAAGTCATTGACTAATTATTTGTTTCTTTGCCTAGAAGAAGTGACAATCCCATCTTTGTCTCCTGTTGTGAAAAGTGTGAGGCAGCATCTTGTCCAAATCCCATTCTGTATTTTTTTTTTTTTTTTGGAGCTGAGGATCGAACCCAGGGCTTTGGGCTTGCTAGGCAAGCTCTCTACCACTTTGCTAAATCCCCTACCCCCCATTCTGTTTTTGAAACAGGTTATCATGTAGTTCTGGCCATGCTGTAACATTTTTTTTAAATTAGTTATTTGTTTATTTATTCATTCAGCCATCCTTCCATGCATTCATTTATTCCTTTATTAAGTGTACAGGGTTATACCTGTATGTACGCTTGTACACCTGAGGAGGGCACCAGATCTCATTATAGATGGTTGTGAGCCACCAGGTGGTGGTTGCTGGGAATTGAACTCAGGCCCTCTGGAAATGAAGCTAGTGCTCTTAGCCTCTGAGCCATCTCTCTAGCTCTTTTCTGAAAGGTTTTATGTAGATCATCTTGCTTCTGCATCCAAGATGCTGGGATGAACGGTGTGTTCACCCATGCCTGATTCAGCTTCCATTATTGGTGACTTTTTTTCTGTTCACTGTGCTGGACTGGTCTTTACAGAAACACCCTCTTCTGTCAGAAAGCCATGACCCATACTGAAAACTGTTCAGGGAAAAGGATTTTATATACCCATGCTGGCAACTATCTTGTTAGATAGCCAAAGATGACCTTAGTTCGGGATAACAGGCTTATTCCAGCTTGTCTAGTCCACGCAATGCTGAAGAGAGAGCCTAGGGCTTGTGACGCTAGGCAAACACATTTCCAACTGTCTATATCTTCAGAACCATTGCCTAACAGCAGCAGATGCAAGCCATATTTCTGGTGCAGCGTTCTGAGTAGTTAACATGGCTGAAGAATGAGAGAACATGCAACTCTCAGTTGTATATTCTAGAAAAGATCACAGAGTTTGTGTTTGGAACAAGCACAAAGTTCTCAGAGGATATTTTAAGGAGATTTTGTGTGCATGTCTCTTGCCAGGGAGGTAGTAACGCCAATCTGACCAACACTCAGAACCATGTGGGTCCCATGTGACTAAAACTCAGCCAGGTGTGTTGACTCACAGGAGTCCACCTACCAGGTGGAATGCTGAAGTAGGAGGATTGACGGGAACTGCAGTATCAGACCTCCAAAGCTACAGAGGAAGACTCCTCTATAGAACAACAAAGAAAAATGGAGTACATAAAGAGCGACTAAATGAATGAACAAGTACAATTCAGTAAAATGGGCTCCTGTCTTCCAGGCAAATCTCTGCTTTTTGTCGACCCCAAAAGGAATTCTTTTCATTTAGATACTGAAAAATATCTTCTCCAGGCAGTCTCAAACACATTAAGATCTTCCTGCTTCTTTCCTCCTCTAGACTGATGGGAATTAAGTATGTGAACTGAAAACACGGGGATTTTTTTTTGTTGTTGTTGTGGCTATTTGTTTGTTTTGAGACAGGGTCTCTCTTTTTGTAGCCCTGGATATCCTGGAGCTCTCCATGTAGACCCAGCTAGGTTTGAACTCACAGAGTTTGGCCTGCCTCAACCGCACAATGGTTGTTTTTAAAGGCCTGTAAAACACAAACTGCTTCCCCCCCCATTACTATCTTTATTTATTAAGAATTTTTTGTCATTCACTTTGCACACCAAAGTTCCCCAACATCCCTCTTCCTGCCCCCTCCCAGCCTCCTCTCCCAAGCCAGTCCTTACTCCCTCCCACAAGAAGGCAAGGCCTCCCATGTGGAGGCACATTCAGTAGAGGCAAGTCCAAGCTTTCCCCCCTGCCTCAAGGCTTCATGAGGAGGTCCATCATAGGTAGTGGGCTCCACAATCTCCACTCATGCACCAGAGATGGATTCTGATCCTACCACCTTGGGTCCTCCCAAGCACATCAATCTACACAACTGTCTCACCACTCAGAGGGCCTAGTCCAGCCACGTGCAGGCTCCACAGCCATCGATTCACCTTACATGAATTCCCTCTAGTTTGATTTGAGCTATGGCAGGAGCTGTCTATACCCAATATAGTTTCCACTATTACTTGTGTGTAGTATCCTTGATGGATAGTCTTTCACAATTAGACATGGATTGGGCCACAAACACATAAAAACCATGACATCTCAAGTGTAGGACTTCCTGTCTCTATTTGTGGTGAAGAATGAAATGGTGCGATACCAAGTTCTTATATTGCCACCTGATTAGATCTCTCTTCATTCCACTTTGTTTCTAAAGCATTGAGCACCGTGGGAAGTCATGTGCTCTGAGTCCCAGTGCTGAGGCCTTTCCCTAGGATTTCGTGTCCTGCACAGCTTTGAGAGTGACTGGCTTAGTGTGGTGGGGAAAGACAGAACCACAGACCCAGGTAGAGAAATGCTGGGCATGAGTGGTCAGTGTGCTGTGAAGGAGCCGCGCCAGGAACTCCAAAACACAGAACATTTCTTAGATGCAAAGGGCAAAAGGGTACAGCTACTCATGCTGTGGGATGTCTGTGAGGAACAGTCTCTAGCTGCACTAATCCCAGAGAGTATTTCATCCATCCCCACCCCCACCCCCAGTAGCTTTCCATAGCTCAGAACTGAAGCATGATCCTATTTAGTCTTATCCAGAAAACCCAGGAGTCGAGTATGGGGTAATAATGTGGAAGATCAGAGAAGCAAAGGAACAACCACCAGTGCCTTCTTACCTCTGCAGTTACTCTGACCTAATGAGGGGCCAAGATCCTGTCTCCACCTTCCAAGCACTGGAATTAAAGGAATGAGCCTCCCAAGTGCTGAGATTAAGGGTGTGTGCCACCACCAGCTGGCCTCTATGGTTAAGTGGTGGCTAGCTCTGCACCCTGGTCTCAGGGCAAGCTTGATTTTTCAGAACACCAACAAACAAAATACGACAGTACCAAGCAGTAACCTTTCCCAATTTATTGACTGCACAGGCAATGCCTGCTCTCCAGCTCATAGATAGAACAACTGAAACATTTATGGCATTGTCTTGTAGCAAAAGTCACTTTTTTTGGCTTTCTTTCTGTCCTTATTATAGCCATGAGTTCGGGGCAAAGTTGGTCAAACTGATGTACAAGCACTAGGCCGCTAGGATCGTAGCATTCCAGAGGTGCAGGGTAGAGCTCCTGGGTCAGCTTGCTCAGTTTGGCTATGTTGTGAAGCAGTTGCATCAGGAGAGGCAGAGACAGATTATTATCAATGAAATTGACCTTGGTGAGCTGGGAGCACTGGCTCAGGGCAGGCAAGAGCACCCTGAATCCTGAATCCTCCAGCCAACATTTCTCCAGTTCTAGGCTTTGCAAAGTGGCTTTGACTCTTTCCAGGAGAAGTCCAAGTGGTCCAAGACACTCAGCTAAAAGTAGAGAACTGAGGTGCAGATGCCGGAGCTCAGAAAGGTTCAGGCACTGGGGCAGGTGATCCAAGTCTGCCTGGGAGAGGTGGCAGTACTTAATGGATAGGGTCTCCAAGGGCTTCTTCAGGGACCTGGGGAGAGAACAGAGATGGGTTTCTGTCACAGGGTGTTGAAGGGGATGGTAGAATTGATAATGAAGCAGGTGGTACTCCTTCTCCCAAATTCATTCTGCCCATGGAGATCAACCCCCTTTGTGGTCTGCTCACAAACATCACAGCATTCTAGTGTGAGGCCTCTGGGTATCACCATGGGCCAGGCTCAGGGCACAGTCATGGTGATTTTAGGAAGAACTACCTCTTGCCGACCAGCTTCAGCTGCATCAAGAGTGTCCCTGTAGAGTCCTTTCCTCAACACTGCCATATCCTGTTCTCACAACTTCAGTGCCAGTGTCACACATTTCCCATTCATCAGTCCCTTTCTGGACACCCAACAACCTTTCTCAAATGAGCGATTAGAGGCATCCTGGTGCCTGGTCACACGTATCTTAGCAGAGAACTCATCTGCTTGGATATTCAAGGCTTACAGTGGCCGGACCATCAAGGACTGGCCCACTAACCTACTAACCTACAAGAAAAAGAGGTGGGTTCTATCCGGTGGTGGACACTCTCTATCCTTCCTTACCTGAGCCACTCTCTCATGCAGCCAACTAGAAGGTAGATATCATCTATATAGAGATGCTGTAGGCAATGGAATTTGGGGAATTGAGAGAGCAATGTGCTTATCCACTCCTCTTCCAGCCCTTGGGATTCGTCCATCCTGAAGTTGTTGGTGATGCCCTCTAGGACTAGAGTGTGAAGGTTTCTCATTTGCCCCAGGTAAGGTCCAAAAGCAGCCATGTCATCTATCCAGAGAGAACGCAGGTGCAGCTCCCGTATACACTGGAGATCTACAGATTTTAAGACCTCTATGACATTGGAGATGCATGGTTCCCAAATCTGAAGCTTCAGACAGCATAGATGAATGGAATCTTTTTTCTTCTCGGCCCACCACACCAAGTGAGTGGCATATTCTTTGGTGTCGTTGTCCACAAGTTTGAGTTCAGTTACCACCTTCAAATTGTTCTTCATCCCTGAGTCATGACATGTCTCCATGGGCTGCTGCTCATGTCTCACGACCTGTTGAGAGCAGTCACCTTCATAGGTTCCAGCCCATATGCTCCAGCAGTGAGAGTCTGTGGTCGTCAGATCCAGCACTCTGACTTTCCCCTTTCTGTGGGAGAAATGGGTAGAATCCTCAGCAAATCAGACAAGACTCGTCTTACAGGCTTATTCAAGCCACATCTCGCACTTCAGCTATCCCTTCCAAATACTTCTTTCTCTCTCTGTGTAAAACCAAAGCTAGAACCTCACGCTCTGTCAAAAGGGAAAGTTCCCACGCTGGTATCCTCAGCCCTGTCACCCTTTCTTCCATGTCATTCCCCTTAATCCCCGCCTCATTCCACCTAGATTTGTGCAGTACAAGTATTCCTTTGGGGGATATTCCTAGGTGGCTGTGTCTAATCTAATCTTTTGGGACTTCCACATTTGCCATTATTTCCCGAGATGGTTGGGACTGGGCCCTAGCCTCTAGAATCTTCTAAGCTGATGCGAGCAAAATCCTCTAATTTCCCTTTGGTCAAATACTATTCATCTCTGCTTGCTCTCTCTCTGCACACACAGAACCTCCCTCCACCCAGATGTTGGTGTTTACCTGGGGCAATCCATCTGTTTAAAAAAGGCATCTAGTCCACCAAGCAGAGCCTTCAAAGTTTCCAGGTGGGGGGTCTTGATCAGGGCTCCTACAGGAAGGTATGGGAATGGCCATATAGGGACCATGGCCCTCAGGACGTTTGTCTGTCTGTTCTTGAAGGCCACCTCAAACATTGCTGGGAGCAGCATCGGGGGCATCACCTCCAGGGCAGAAATGGCCAAGGCCTCCTCCCTCAGGAGCCCTTCGATTGCAAGCTGCTGGAGTGTCGGTGGGTCTCGGTCTCCCATTCTGACAGGCTTTTAGGAGTCAATATCCTGGCGAAGCATGGAAATGAATATGGTATTAATGAGTGGAAACTGAGGAAATCATTCTGCACACATCAGGAGCTGTGAGGGCAAGATCACCGCTGAAGTGATGCTGGAGAACTCAGTGCAGCAACTCTGATCGTCTCTTGTTGGATTTAAAGCCATAATTCTCCTGTCTGGGGTGTCAAGTCTCTCCAAAGCACCCTCATTGTCACAGATCCCATCTGGTTCCAAACACAGCTCAGGAGGGTGGATCCATCCCACTGGGATGGGATCCACGAGAACCTTGATGACTCAGTGGAGCAGGAATCCTAATTGTCTTATCAATACAGACCCAGAGTCAGATACCAGGGTGAAAGCTGAAAGATCAGAGAAGCAGAGCAGCAGCCACCAGAGAGACTTCTTACCCCTATGGGATCCTCAGCCTGAAAGAGACTGACTCCTGTCTCCTCCTGCCTTGTATTCCTTTCTCATCCCAACCATGTCACTCCCTGTCTCCACCTCCCTACTGCTGGGATTAAAGGTGTGTGGGCCACAAGTGCTTGGCTCTGTTTCTCTTCCAGACTGACTCAATCTTGTGTAGCCCAGGATGGCCTGGAACTCACTGAGATCTGTCGGCTTCTGCCTTCCAAGTGCTGGGATAAAAGGTTTGTGCTACTTGTGCCTGGCCTCCATGACAGACTAGTGGCTTAGCTCTGCACATTGATCTTCTGTCTGTTAGCTCACAATCGGAACATCACCATGTCTCAGCCCAAGGTTTTATAATGAAAAACTATGGTCAACTGTCCAGTTCCTCAAAGTAAGCAAAGGAATCACCCAGTTCCCAACCTATTCCCTGCTTCCTTTCATGCAGCTGACCATGGAAGGAACCACTGAGGGCCATCTGTGAAATGAGTATCGATACATACAGACTACAGTTGTTGGTTACCCACTGTATTTGGGTACGAGCAAAGGAGTCTATAGGGCTGTAAGTTCCAGCTCCTCAAGCTCCAGAGCTGAACTGGGTGGGACCCAAACAATAAACACAACCAGCCAACCTGAGTAGCCATTGCCCTCATCTGTAGTCAATTATAAAGCATCCAGAAAGAGGAGAAAAGAAAAAAAAAAGGAAGAAAAGAAGGAAGGAAGGAAGGAAGGAAGGAAGGAAGGAAAGAAGGGAGGGAGGGAGGGAGGGAGGGCAAGAGGAAGGGAGGGATAAAGGAAGGAAGGAGAGAATAAAGAATACAAACAACCAGCAAAAATATCAATATAAACCAAGTATAGAGAAGAATAGGCAGTGCAAATGATAATTCACATCTTGGAAGTAGGAACATCACTTGCTCAATGTCATTGTTGTTTACCTCTAGAGCACCAGGGCAGCCTACCTGAGGCCGACACCCAAAACCTGAAGGATGTTGGTGCTGAGAGTGTATTTCAACTTCAATGTCAACTGTTAGGCCTGTGGATGTGGCCTATGCCTTTAATCCCAGCACTTTGGAGGCAGAGACAGGTGGATCTCTGTGAGTTTGATGCCAGCCTGGTCTACAAGTGAGTTGCATGTCAGGCTCCAAAGCTACACAAGAAACACTGTCTCAAAAATCCAAACAACAACAACAACAACAACAACAACAACAACAAAAACAACTGACAATTTAGACCAGGCTGGCCTTGACTCACATAGATCAGTCTGCCTCTGCCCACTGAGGGCTGGAATTAATATCCTCACATTCTTAGTGAGTCTCTGTACCACTAAACACAGAAACCGTAAATGGCCAAATATTGTATGTGAAGAAGAGCACACTGTCACATTCTCATTATCCTGCCCTTAAGGGGCTTAGGTAGATGAATCTGTTTGAATTTATCTTAAAAAAACAAAACTAAAAAAATGAACAACAGCAAACAAACAAACAAACAGGGTTGGGTAGAGCGCTTGCCTAGCAAGCCCGAGGCCCTGGGTTTGATCCTCAACTCAAACAAAACAAAAGAAGCAAACAACCACTAACCCCCACGCCCAAAGCACGATGAAACAATACATAGACCATATCTGAAGTAAGGACAAGCGTAGTCTTGGCTGCAGGGGATGGGGCTTTCTGTAGAGTTGAAGGACTTACCTGATCTGGACACTGGTAAGAGGCCTCCAAACCCAGGCAGGGCCAGGATGTGACTCCAGGATCCAGGGCTGAGCATTTCTCTGCCTCCTCCAACTCTTTATATATCTTTCCACTGATCCCTCCCTTTGTGGCCACACCCTGCCATCCTAAGTCTGCAGTCGGAGTCCATAACTGAGTCTCCACCCTCTTAATCCTTTTGGGATTTAGATGGTGTAGGATCAACTCTAAACCCAGGAAAAAATCTTAAGTGAGGCTGATGGTCACTGAAGCCATGTTATGGTGGCCCATGCCTTTAACCTCAGCATTGGGAAAGAGAGGCAGGCAGATATCAAGGGTGGCAGGATGTGTTTGAAGATCTGGAGGCAGGAGTTGGTGTTGGTGGGCGACAGCTCAATGGGGAAGGTCTTGCCATCAAGCCTGTATTCAGTCCCTAGAACCCACATGCTGAAAGGTGTAATGAGCCCCTGCAAGTTCCATGTGCACATATGACAGACACAGAGTCCCCTGCCTCTCCTACAAATGAGTCCAATAATCTTGTTTGAAAAGATGAATGAGAAAAATCTAGAACCCGAAGCAGCTCTCACACACATTTGGAGAACAATTCAGGAAGCTGGGTTGAAAAAAGGCTTTGATCCTTGACAGGACACTTGTCACTGGCTGGGAGCTATAGAACCTTAGGGTGGCCTCTGATGAACCTTGGTTTCATTTCAGGCCATTTGAATTAGTGCATGGACGACCTTAAGACTGAGGTGGAAACTTGAGCAGTGTTCTTGCTTTCTCTGCCTTAGTGATTTTTTAAAAATTATGTATTAGTGTTTGCCTACATGTACATAACATTAGTACATTGTGTGCACTTGAAGCCCTTAGAAGCCTGAAAATGGCAATGGAGTCCCTAAGACTGAAGTAGAGACATCAGAGACCTTGGAACTGAAACACTGTCCCCAGAAAGAACACGTGCTCTTTTTTTGTTTATTTTTTTAAGATATATTTAGTTATTATATATACAGAAGAGGGCACCAGATCTCATTACAGATGCTTGTGAGCCACCATGTGGGTGCTGGGAATTGATCTCATGATCCCTGGAAGAGCAATAGGTGCTCTTAACCTCTGAGCCATCTCTCCAGCCCAGAACATAGGCTCTTAATCACAAGGCCATTTCTCCTCCTCATAAATTCACAGTGTTTTAATAAAACAAAATTAGGTTTGTTTATTATGTTGGGGTATGCATGTATGTGAACATGCCATAGGAAATAAAGGTCTGCAGACAACTTTAAAGACTTAATTCTCTATCTCGGTAGTGGTTGCACACGCCTTTAATCCCAGTAATCAGGAAGCAGGGGCAGGAGGATCTCTAAATTCAAGGCCAGCCTGTTCTAGAGAGTGAGTTCCAGGACAGCCAAAGCTACACAAAGAAACCCTGTCTGGAAAATCAAAAACAAATTTTAAAAAAAGGAGTCATAGCCGGGCGGTGGTGGCACATGCCTTTAATACCAGCCCTCGGGAGGCAGAGCCAGGGGGATCTCGGTGACTTAGAGGCCAGCCTGGGCTACCAAGTGAGTTCCAGGAAAGTTAAATATGACAGCACTGTGTGTTAAATATTCCTGTCTTGGTGTTCACTTTTACTTCTTGTTCAGTATACTTCCTGAAGATTCCTTTATGCCTCATCACAGTCAGCACACAACCACAATGATTTCTCATCTCTACTTTTAATTAAAAAGAAAGTGAATCATAGTTCGACCAGCTTCCAGTGACTGTACGGAGAACACAAATAGAGCTTGTTTTTTCTTTTATTTTCTATCTTTTGGGCCAGTGGGAAGCCACAAGGTGGGGTAGACCTGGGAGGATGAGGAATTAAGAATGATTGGAGTCCATGATGTGAATTTCCCATTTAATCAATAAAAATACATTTGAAAAGGTGATGAAGGTAAAATAGTGTGATTACAAAGTCTTTTATTGCCATGTGATTATGCAGGCAAAAGGGAACATAAGAAGTAGCTTCAGGGACAGCAATGCTAAAACTCAGACAGGAACGACAATTCCATGGTTAGATATAGTTCCTAGGTTAGGTGGGTTCTAGAGGCCAAGAAGATGAAACTGGTCCAACTATTATAGGTATTTATTTGAAGGTGACCAGCTTAAAGGAAAATGCTTAAAAAATAAGCCCCACAGCTAGCTGAGCCTGGTGTTAAATGTTAGTGATCTCAGCACCCAGGAGGACCAGAATTAAGGGTCAGAAGTTCAGGGAAAGTATGAGCTGTGAGGGTATTAAGAAAAAGAACAAGGAAAGAAAAAAAGAATAGAGTATGGATAGATCCCATTCCCTTAGTTCTATGTTTTAATTTTCCTTCAGCTATCTTTATGATCCAACTCAACATCTTAGCATGAACCACTCTCGTGTACATCTTTGGTTTGGAAGAAATACACCCATGATAATTTAAGACTGTTAGCCTTTTTCTGGAATATAAATAAACATATTTGAAGAGTTTCCCCATGAGAAGTGAATTTAAAACTAGAAGTATGCTAAAGGCATTATGTCCTCAGTGTTACAAGAAAGAAGCACTTAAAGCTTATTTTAAAATCTCCTCCACCTCACTGCCACCCTCTCATCAGGGTCTCACTGTGTAACTCAGAGATCCTCCTGCCTCTGCCTCCCTAGTGCTGGAATTAAAGGTATGAGGAACCACCACACCCTGAAAGAATCATTTCTTATGTGACAGAGTTTTTCATACTGCAACACTAGGCTGAGTATTATTCCAATCTTTTATCAATCCAGTGAGACTTTCCAGGGCTGTCAAATTTAGTTCATTGTCAAAAAAGATTTAAAATAGAATTTGAATTTGGAAAATTTTGTCAAAAGTGGTAGGGACCAGAGAGATGATTCAGTGATTAAGAGTACATGCTACTCTTTCATGGAACTTGGGTCCTATGACCAAACCCCACAGCACCAGAAAATCTTAAAACAAAATACATTTTAAAAAAAGCAAGATTTTTCTTTTATTCCTTCTTTCTCTCCCCACCCCAGACTCAAAGGATGCATAGGAAATCCAGTGTCACAGGAACAACCCTGTCTCAGAGTTTTCAGCTTTCCAGATGGTCTGAGAGCATTTTTATCAAAGTTTATGTTCTTTGCATACTGGCTTTGAGACAGTGACTTCAGCCCTGTTATCTTAAGGTGACAGGTTTTTTTTTTTTTGGAGCTGAGGATCTAAACCAGGGCCTTGTGCTTGCTAGGTGAGTACTCTACCACTGAGCTAAATCCCCAACCCTAAGCTGCCAGTTTTGCTTCTTCAGGCTTTAAATGGTGTAGTGGGTGAGCACCACCAAACTAAGAAAACTTTGAGAGTAATAAATGATGACACACTGGGAAGAGACAGCTGGTGTTCCCACTGTGCCCTTCTCACTGTGATATTAGGTTTGAGTGTTGATATAACTGCCAAGTCCTACTTCCATCAAGGGCTGCTGACATTGGCACTGTGTCTGAAATGCCCTTGTCTTAGAAATCATGACAGTCTGAATACAACCACAACAATGATCAAGTACAAGACCTTTGATCTCCATTTCTTTATTTGTGTTTATTGTTTTTGTAACCCAACTGCATTTTCCTTTCCCTTCTTTCTTTCTAGCACCGAAATACCCACTTCTCCTCCTCCATTTCTCTTCAAAAAAGGACAGGCCTCAGCCAGGTGGTGGTGGCACATGCCTTTAACCCCAGCACTTGGGAGGCAGACCCAGGCAGATCCCTGTGAGTTAGAGGACAGCCTGGGCTACAGAGCAAGTTCCACAACAGGCTCCAAAACTACACAGAGAAACTCTGTCTCGAAAAATCAAAAATAAAAAAAACAACAAATAAAATAAAATAAAGGACAGGCCTCCCATGGATATTTATCATCCATCTTGTATCAAGTGGCAGTGAGACTAGGCACCTCTTCCCCTATTTTTTTTTTTTAAGATTTATTTATTTTTATGAACACAGAAGAGGGCGCCAGACTTCATTACAAATGGTTGTGAGCCACCATGTGGGTGCTGGGAATTGAACTCAGGGCCTCTGGAAGAGCAGTCAGTGCTCTTAACCTCTGAGCCATCTCTCCAGCCCCTCTTTTCCTATTAAGGCTGAGTGCGACAACCCAGGAGAAAAGGCTCCAAACTATCTTGTGCCTGTTGGAATGGCCAAGATAAAAAACCACAAGTGACAGCTCATGATGGTGAGTATGTGGAGCAAGGGGAACACTACTCTATTGATGATGGGAATATGAAACTATAAAGCCATTTTGGAATCAATATGGTGGTTTCTCATAAAAATGGAAATTGATCTCTCTCAAGACCCAGTTATATTACTATTGGGAATGCATATACCCAAAGAATGCTCAAGCCTACCACAGGATCATTTGCTCAGCTATGTTCATAGCTTTTTTATTTGTAATAGCCAGAAACTGGAAACAACCTAGATGTGCCTCCACTGAAGAATAAATAAAGAAAATGTGGTACATTTACACAATAGATTATCACTCAGCTGATAAAAACAATGACATGAACTTGCTGGCAAATGGATGAAACTTGAAAAGATCATCTTGAGTGAGGTAACTCAGACAGAGAAAGACAAACATGATATGTAACCACGCTACAATCTATAGACCCAGAGAAACTAAATAACAAAGGAGGGATCAAGGGGTGATGCGTGGATCTCACCGTGAAGGAGAAAGAGAAAAGACAACACCAGTGAACAGGATGAAGCATCTGGATAGGGGTGTGGGGATGCGAACAGGAGGGTCATGTGGGGGGTGGGGAATGGAGGGAATGAGTACGGGGAAAAGCATTTCTGGGAAGAGCTAGAAACCTAGTGCAATGGAAACTCTCTTCTCTATATTTTGAATAAACAAACTGAGGAAGAAATAGCCGGATACCAATTCTCTTATTGTTATCTAATTGTACAGGCAAAAGAGAACATATGTCAGCTGGGCAGTGGTAGAGCACACCTATACTCCCAGCACTCGGGAGGCAGAGGCAGGTGGATCTCTGTGAGTTCGAGGCCAGCTTGGTCTAAAAAGTAAGTTCCAGGAAAGGTACAAAGCTACAGAGAAACCCTGTCTCGAAAAACAAAACAAAACAAAACAAACAAACGAACTAAAGAACATATGTCACAGCTTCAGGGACAGCCACACCAAACTACAGACAGAAATCACAATTACAGGTTCAAGATCTAGCACTAAGGTTGGAGAAAGTGTTGAGGTCAAGAGTGTGACATTTGTTCAACTATTGGAGGGTTTTATTGAAGGTGGTCCCTTGTAAGGGTTCCACTCAAGTCTCAATGGATATCATAATCTGCAAAGAATGAAAACCCAGTGCATATTTGACTTTGTCAACCTGGATCAGACTTTGGGGAGTCTATTGCCAGACTGTTCACTGGCAGCATATTTAAAACATAGTACAATTTAGGCAAGTGTTCCAGGCAGCAACCAGTCCAATCAGTCCAATTCCGGATGCAAAATAAAGCTTAGGGTGTGACTACACAGAAACTTTTTTAAAAAGTCCACATGACCATGACGATGGGTTCTATAGCTACAAGGCCAATATCTAGTGTGATCTTGGACCAACAGCATAGAGGTTACCAGGCCATAACATATATGTGACCTCTAGTCTGGGATAGTTATTCTGGGGAATGTGGGTGAAGTCTGCCTCTATAGCAAAGGCTCTCCAGGTCCTCAACAAAATACACTCTGGGTTTTCAAGATGGAGTGTAGGTATTAATCTGTTGGTTTTTTTTTGTTGTTGTTTTGTTTTTTTGGTTTTTAGAGACAGGGTTTCTCTGTGTAGCTTTGGGCCTTTCCTGGATCTTGCTCGGTAGACCAGGCTGGCCTTGAACTCACAAAGATCCGCCCGCCTCTGCCTCCTGAATGGTGGGATTAAAGGTGTGCACCGCCGCCGCCACCACCCGGCTCCTGGGATTCTTAATGCACTGTGTTCTGACCAATCACTAATTGTGGAGAACACCAGACAATATTTCTCCAGGTTCCTGGGGTCCCACAGTACCTTTAAAAGCTACCAGAACATCCTTTATAAGTATTAATGATTTCTCTGATGCCAACTCACTTAGAAATGCATGTAATTTTCTCTGACTCTACCAGTATCCTGTCCCTTCACCCCATGTTCTTCAAGTCAACCTGAGTCCCTATGATCTTAAACCTTTGCACTCCATTTTCTTTCCAATATATTAAGCACTATGAAGCCATATGCTCTAGAATCCCTTGATGAGAGACATGTCTGTAAGATGCCATGACTTGATTAGGGTGATGAGCAAAGAAACAGTTATTGAAATGCTGGGAATAATTGGGCTGTGCACTCGGATGAAGATACACTAGCAACCAAAAAATCTCAGCTGGGCAGTGGTGGCACACGCCTTTAATCCCAGCACTTGGGAGGCAGAGCCAGGCGGATCTCTGTGAGTTTGAGGCCAGCCTGGGTTACCAAGTGAGCTCCAGGAAAAGGCTCAAAGTTACACAGGGAAACCCTGTCTCAAAAAACAAAAACAAAAAACCCAAATAAACAAACAAACAAAAAACCCAACAAAACAAACCAAACAAACAAAACACAACCAAACATAAAAACTCAGCACATTTTATTATATGCAACCAAGGATGTACACAATGTACATACACTCCCAACAACAGGCTTCCAATTTTATTACCAAAAGCAACCTTATCCTACTTATGGACAGAAGCAAAAAAGTGTGGCGTCTAGGTTATAGAAACAGAAGTGAAAACAGGCCAAGCAGGTTCTTGTAGAAAAGGAGACTTTTGTGGGCTGTCTTTTGGCCCTAAGTATATCCAGCAATTCAGGACAAAGTAGCTTAAATTTGTCTTTAAGTATTCTCAATTCCCCATAGCATTCTAGAGGGGCAGGGTACATCTCATGGGTCAGCTTGCTCAGGTTGGCTGTGTGATGTAGAAGGTTCTTCAGGACAAGCAGAGAGATATCATTATTTTTGAAATTGACCTTCGTAAGCTGGGAGCATTGGCTCAGGGAAGGCAAGATAGCATTGAAATGAGAGTCCCTCATCTCGCACTCCTCCAATTCCAGGATTTGCAGGGTACTTGCGATTCTATCAAGGAGAACCCAAGAAGCTTAGGGCATGAGTCAGATAGCACTACACCACTCAGGTTCAGATGTTTGAGCTCATGGATGTTCAGGCACTGGCTCAGGTACTCCAAGTCTGACTGGGAGAGCCAGCAGTCAGTGATTGACAGGGTCTTCAACTGGGTCTTCAGGCACCTAGGGAGAGATCAAGAGATTAGTTATGCCAAATAGCATTGAAGAGGTTTGTGGGAATGAAATCAAGGCAGATGATGCTTTTCCCAAATTAAGTCTGTCCATATGATGGATTCTTTCAGCTTCATCCTAGCAGTGTCTTCAAGAGTCCCTGAAATGGGCCCTGGGACACAGCCAGTCTCCAGGAAGCCCCACCCAACTCTGCCCCAGTTGCTGGCCAGCAGGGAAAACTCCTGCGGCCAGGCTCCTCCTTCCAAACCCCCATCAGACCCTGCAATCTACAAGATCTACACCATACCTCAATACCCATCTGCCTGCAATCCCAGTAACTTCCTGAGACAAGGAATTCACCAGCTCTCATTGGATCAAGAGTGGATTCTTGAGACACAGGATCTGCTAGCTCTCATTGGAACAAGAGAGGCTTCCTGAGAAAAACAATCCACCAGCTCTGACTAGACTAAGAGCCCTGAGAAGACCAAGAGGGGCTCCCTGAGTCACAGAATCAGCTAGCTTGGATTGGAACAAGAGTAGTTCCCTGACATACAGAATCTGTGAGCTCCAATTAAAACAAGAGCTAAAATTGAGACACAGACACAGCAAGCACAGAGTGTACCAATAGCAGTTCATTCTGACAAGGCACCTCTTGTACATAATAGAGGAAGAGATGAGTAGACATCAGTGCAAAAATATGTCCAACAACATAAAGAGCAATATGGCATCACCAGAACCTAGCCCTCCTACAACAGCAAGACCTGAACATCACAAGGTAGAAGCAGAAGAAAGCGACCTTAAAAACAGCTTCATGAAAATGCTAGAGGCCTTTAAAGAAAAAATGCACAATTCCCCTAAAGAAATTGAGGAAAAGACAAACAAAAAATTGGAACAAATCAATAAATCCTTTAAAGAAGGCCAAAAAACCATGAAAAAAAATCAATGAAACATGTGAAGGAAACAGTCCAAGATCTGAAAATTGAAATAGAAACAATGAGGACAACACAAACAGAGGAAATGAGGGAAATAGAAAATCTCAGTAAACAAACAGGAAACACAGATGCAAGCATAACCAACAGAATACAAGACATAGAAGACAGAATCTCTGGTGTAGAGGTACAATAGAGGAAATAATTTGTCAGTCAAAGAAACCATCGAAGCTAAAACAGTCATGGCACATCTTGTCCAGGAAATCTGGGGCACCATGAAAAGGCCAAACCTAAGAATAATAGGGATAGAAGAAGAAGAATACCAACTCAAAGGCACAGAAAATATACTCATCAAAATCATGGAAGAAAACATTCCCAACTTAAAGAAGGAAATATCTATGAAGATACAAGAAACTTATAGAACACCAAATAGATTAGACTACCCCAAGAAGTTCCCTATCCACATAATAATTAAACCACTAAAAAATAGAAGAAAGAAAGAATATTAAGAGCAGCCAAGGAAAAACCAAGTCACTTATAAAGGCAGACGCATCAAATAACACCCAAATTCTCAATGGAGACTTTGAAAGCCAGAAGGTCCTGGACAGATGTAATGCAGACACTAAGAAACCATGAATGACAGCCCAGACAAATATACCCAGCAAAACTTTCAACCACCATAGATAGAGTGAACAAGATATTCCAAGACAATACCAGATTTAAACAATACCTATCCCCAAATCCAGCCCTACAAAACTACTAGAAGGAAAATTCCAACCTGAGGAATTCAGATACACCCACAAAAGCACAGGCAATGGATAATCCCACAGTAGTAAATCCCAAAGAAGGGAAATAAACACACAGTACCACCAAAAGACAACAGAAATTAACAATCACTGGTCATTAATATCCATCAATATCAATGGACTTAATTGACCTATAAAAAGACAC
Organism: Onychomys torridus; assembly: GCF_903995425.1. Classification (NCBI taxonomy): domain Eukaryota; kingdom Metazoa; phylum Chordata; class Mammalia; order Rodentia; family Cricetidae; genus Onychomys; species Onychomys torridus. The sequence goes on from NW_023412587.1 coordinate 18,001, forward strand.
AGGCTAACAGAATGGATACAAAAATAGGACCCATCATTCTGCTGCATATAAGAAACACACCATGCCTGGTGGTGGTGATGTATACCATTAATCCCAGAACTCAGGAGGCAGAGGCAGGTGGATCTCTGAGTTTGAGGCCAGCCTGGTCTACAGGTGAGTTCTAGGATAGTCTCCAGAGTTTACACAGAGAAACCATGTCTCAAAAAACTTTAAAAAAAGAAAAAGAAAAAAAGAAACACACATCAACTTAAAAGCCAGACA
>NW_023412588.1:0-8147 GCF_903995425.1 Onychomys torridus
GGGGCATCAGTACATTATTTACTTGGCTTCCCACGGTGCATTTCTGTAAAGCATCACTGTATTGTGGACTTCACTTCTCAGGATGTCTTTCTATGGATCATCACTACATTTCAAACTTCATTTCCCCTCATGACTTCTGTAGTGCTACATTACATTTTGGACTTCATTTCCCAGCATGCCTTTCTCTACAGCATCACTATGTTGGACTTCATTTCCCAGGATTCCTTTCTCTAGAGCATCAGTACTTTTGGACTCCATTTCCCAGGATGCCTTCCTCCATATCATCATGATAATTTGGACTCTATTTCCCAGGTGTCTTGTGTTCGCAGGAGTTTCCCCTTCTCTTCAGTAAGTGTCCAGTGCCCTCAGCAGGTGTTGTGCCTCAGCAGTCTGAGGGTAGGAGACAGGCTCAAGGTTAGGGTCAGGTTGTTAGGGTTAAGGAGTTAGGTTATGGTTGCACATTAGGGTTAGTGTTAGGGTCAGTGGTTTTGGTAAGTGGGTTCTGGTTAGGGTTAAGGGTTACAGGATTTTAAGGTTATGGTAGGGGGAGTTTGTGTTAAGTTTTAGGGTCAGATTTAGGGTTAGTGGTTAGATTTAGGGATAGTGGTTAGTTTAGTTAGTGGTTAGATTTAGGGTTAATGTTTGTTTCGGGTTAGAGTTATGCTTATTGGTTAGGGTTAGGTGCGTCCTTTGCTCTCAGTAGGTGTCTTTGACCATCTGCATGTGTCCTGTGCCCTCAACAATTCCATTATCCCTCTGCAGGCTCCTGTCCATCAACAGTGTATTCCAAACTACGTTTCCCATCATGCCTCTTGGGTCATTTTTCATGATGCCTTTGATGACATCGGCAGCATGGATTCGTCTCCATTTTCCTGGTCTCCTTTCCAGTACATTAGAATGATTCTAGAAACTACATTTCCCATCCTGCCTCTTGGGTCGGACAGAAACTTCCTGTTCAATCTTTCTTCCATCATATACTTTGACCTTCATTTCTCCAGATGCTTTTCCTAGTATTTGTAGAGTATTCAAACTACATTTCCCATCATGCCCCTCAGTTCGTTCTCTAGGATACCTTTCCTTACACCATCACTACATATGGACTTCTTTTCCCAAGATGCCTTTCTCTACAGCATGATTAAATTTGGAGTCCGATTCCCAGGATGACTTCCTTATAGCGTCAGTATATTTGCACTTCATTTCCCAGGATACCCTTCTCTACAAAATCATTACAAATGGACTTCACTTTTCAGGATTCCTTTCTCTACAGCACCACTACATAAAAACTTCATTTCCCAGGATGCCTTTCTTTAGAGCCTCAGTACTTTCTGGACTTCATTTCCCAGGTTGCCTTTCTCCAGAGCATCAGTACATTCTGGTCTTCATTTCCCAGGATGCCTTTCTCTAGAGCATCACTACATGTGTGACTTCAATTCCCAGGATGCTGTTCTCTACAGTATCCCTGCATTTGGGACTCTACATCCAAGCATGCCTTTGACTATACAATCACTACATTTGGTCTCTATTTTCCAGGTTTCCTGGGTCCTCAGTAGGTTCCTCTTTTATTTAGCAGGTGTCCAGTGCCCTCACCAGGTGGCCCTGACATTCTGCAGGTTTGTTTTGCTCTCAGAAGTGTGAGGGTGGGTGTTAGGGTCAGGGGCTCATGGTCAGGGGTCATGGTCAGATGGTCAGAGTCAGGTGTTAGGGTTAGGATTAGGTTAGGGTTAGGTGTCTCTATATTTTGGACTTCATTTCCCAGGTTGCCTTCCTGTGTATTGGTCATCTGTTAGAAACTACATTTCCCATCATGGCTCTTGGTTGATTTCCTATTTTGCTTTTCTTCATAGCATCACTATGTGTTGGACTCCATTTCTCAGGATGCGTTTCTATGTGTTTCCCATCTATTCCAAACTACATTTCCCATCATGCCTTTTGGGTCAGAAAGAAACTTAGTGTTTCCTTTTTATATCATCAGAATCCTTTAAACTCCATTTCACTGGATGCCTTTTTCTACTAAATCAGTTCTTTGGGACTTCACTTCCCAGGATGCCTTTCTCCACAGCAACATGACATTCTGGGCTTCATTTCCCAAGATGCCTTTCTCTATAGCACCAGGACATTTAGGGCTTCATTTCCTAGGATGCCTTTCTCCATGGCACTACTACATGTGTGATTTCATTTCCCTGGATGACTTACTCTAAAGCATCCATACATTTGGACATCATTTCCCAGGGTGCCTTTCGTTAGAGCATCACTACATGTGGAACTTCATTCCCTAAGGCGCCTTTCTTAAGAGGCTCTTTACATTCTGGACTTCCATTCTAATGGGAGTGTTGTGGATATGGCTCTGTATAAATAAAATGCTGATTGGACAGTAGTTAGGCAGGAAGTGAAGGCCAAACAAACTAAAAAGGGAATTCTGGGAACAGGAAGGCTGGGTCAGGAGACAGGTACCATCTGCCACCCTGAGCACCAGCATGTAAGATACTGGTTAAGCCACGAGCCATGTTACAAGGTGTAGATTAATAGAAATGGGTTAATTTAAGGTGTAAGAAGTAGATAACAAGAAGTCTGCCATGGCCACACAGTTTGTAAGCAATATAAGTCTCTGTGTGTTTACTCGCTTTGGTCTGAGCCGCTGCAGGACTGACGGGTAAGAGAGATTGGTCCTGACCGTGGGCCAGGCAGGACTGGAGAAACCTTCTGCTACACAGGATGGCTTTCTCTACAATATATGGACTTTATTTCCCATGATGCCTTTCTCTAAAACATCAATTCATAAGGACTCCATTTTCCCAGATGCCTTTCTCTACAGCATCACTGGGATTTGCTTCACATCTCGGGATGCCATTCACCATAGTACCATGTCATTGTGGACTCCATTTCCCAGGATGCCTTTCTCCATAGCATCATGACATTGTGGACTCCTTTTCCCAGGTGTCTTGTGTCTTCAGGAGTTTCCCCTTTTCTTCAGCAGGTGTCCAGGTCCTCAGCAGGTGACCTGTATTTTGGCAGGGTTGTGCTGCCTCAGCAGTGTGGGGGTGGGGGTCAGGGTCAATAGGTCAGGATCAGGGGTTAGAGTTAATTGTTAGGGTGTGTGTTAGGGTCAGGGTCAATGGGTCAGAGTCATGGGTTAAGGTTAGCATTTGGGTTAAATTTTATGGGTTTTTCGGTTCCAGGTCAGGGATTAGTTTCAGGGGGTCATTGTCAGGATCAGACATTAATCTTAGTGTTAGGCTATGTTAGGGTTAGGATTAAGTTAGGCTTATTGGTTAGGGTTATGTTAGTGTTAGAGTTATGTTAGGTTTGGTTAGGGTTAGGTTAGGTTATAGTTTTGTGTTAGGTTAGGTTATGGTAGGTTTAAGTTTTATAGATTTTTAGGTTGAGAGTTAGGGGTTAGTGTTAGGGTCAGACTTTCATTTCTTGGGGTTATGGTTAGGGTTATGGGTTACAAGTTCTTATAATCAGGGTTTGAGGAGTTTGTGAGTAGGGTCAGTGCCAGGTTTGGTTTAGGGTTACAGGTTAGGGGTCTTTTGGTTATTGCTCAGGGAGTTTGTGGTTAGTGTTAGGATTAGATTTATGTTGGGACATGTTAGGCTAGGGGAGTTTGTGGTTAGGGTTAGGGTTAGATTTAGGCTTGGGGTCGGGTTAGAGTAGTTGAGTTTGTGGTTAGGGTTAGGGTTAAATTTAGGCTTTGGGTCAGGTTAGAGTTTGGATAGGCGTGTTTGTCGTTTGGGTTTTTGTTAGCGTTAGATTTAGGGTCATGTTAGTGTTAGTATTATGGTTATGGTTAGGGTCAGGTTAGGGTTAGTGTGAGATTATGGTTAGGGTTAGGCCTTCTGTCATGATTCTGTTAGGATAAGGCAGTTTGTGGTTAGGGTTTTGTGTTAAGGTTTGATTTATGGTCAGGTTAGTGTTAGGTTTAGTCTTTATGTTCTGGTTAGGTTATGGTTAGGGTCATGTTAGGGTTAGGGTTAGGCTTATGTCAGGTTAGGGTTAGGGTTAGTCTTGCCTCAGGTTAGAGTTAGTGTTAGGCTTTTTGTCCAGTTATGGTTATGGTTAGTGTTAGGGTTATGTGTTCAGTTATTCGTTGGGTTTTGGTTAGTTGCAGCTGTGACCTTTGCCCTCCTCAGGTGTCCTGTTTCCTCCACTCTCCGGTCAGAAGGTAACGTGCTGTTCCCTCTTATACCATCAGTAGGCTTCCCATGATGCATTTCTCTATGGTATCAATACATATCACTATATATTTCTGTATGACATCACCACATATGGACTACATGTCTCAATATCCCTTTCTCTATGACATCATTACATATGAACTACATTTCCGGTAATATATTCCCTATGATATCATTATATGTGGACTACATCTCCCAAAATGCCTTTCTGTATGACATCATCACTTATGGACTACATTTGCCATGGTGTATTTCCCCTTGTCTTCATTACATCTGAACTCCATTTCCCAGGATTCCTTGCTCTGTATTTTCTCTATGTGTTTGACTTCATCTTCCAGGATGCCTCCCCAGGGTTAGGGGTAGGGTTAGGATAGGGGAGTTTGCAGTTATGTTTAGGGTTAGGGTTTGTGTTCAGGTTAGTGTTAGGATAGGGGAATTTGCGGTTAGGCTTAGGGTTAGGTTTAGGCTTAGGGTCTGGTTCAGGATTCTGTAGGGTTGTTTTTGGTTAGTGTTATGGTTAGGGTTATGGTTATGGTTAGGGTAGGGGAGTTTGTGGTTAGTCTTAGGGTTAAATTTAAGATCTGTGTCTGGTTAGTTTTAATGTAGAGGAGTTTGTGGTTAGGGTTAGGGTTAGATTTAGGCTTAGTGACATGTTATGTTTAGGATAGGGTGTTTGTGGTTAGGGTTATTGTTAGATTTAGGTTTTGGGTCAGGTTAGTGTTAGGGTAGGGGATGTTTTGGTCAGTGTTAGGGTTTACTGTTGGTTAAATCCAGGGCTCTCCTTTGCCCTCATCTGTTTTCCTGCTTCCTCTTCTGTAGAGTTAGTAGAAAACTTCCAGTTTCTTCTTTCTACCTTCAGTAGTCTTCCCATGATGCATTTCTCTATGGTATCACTACATATGGACTACATTTCCCAAGAGTCCTTTCTCTATGACATCATTTCATATCGACTACATTTCAGACTACGTTTCCCAGGATGCCTTACTCAAAATGTCCTCCTCTCTGCAGTGTGTCCTGTCCACAGTGTGTCTTCCTTGTGGACTACATTTCTCATAATCTCTTTCTCTATGACATCATTACATGTGGACTACATTTCCCAGGATGCCTTTCTCTATACCATCACTTCATTCTGGACTCCATTTCCCAGGATGCCTTGTTCTACAGCACCATGACACTGTGGACTCCAGTTCCCAGGTGTCCTGTGTTCCCAGCTTTTTCCCCTTGTCTTCAGCAGGTGTCCAGGGCCCTCAGGAGGTGACCTGACCTTCTGCAGAGTTGTGCTGCCTCAGTGGGTGTGTTTAGGGTCACGGGGTCAGGCTTAGTGGTAGAGACAGGGTATCAAGTTCTGGGGTCAGGGTCATGGGGTCAGGGTCAGGGGGTTTGGTTATGGGTTCACATTTAGGGTTTATGTCATGGGCTGGGGTAAGGCTTCTGTTAAGGTTATCTTAGGGTTAATGGTTAGGGTTAGGGTCAGGGGTGCATGGTTAGGGTTAGGGCTAGTGTCAGAGTGTTAGGTTTAAGGTTAAGGGTTAGAGTTAAGTTAGGGTCATGGAGTCACTGTTAGGGTTATTGTTAGTGGTTATGTCTAGGGTTAGTTGTTAGTTTTATGATTTGGGTTAGGGTTCGTGGTTATGGTTAGGGGTTACTGTTAGTGATTAGATTTAGTATAAGAGTTAGGGTTAGGTTGGGGTTGTTATTATGGTTATGGTTAGTGGTTAGGTTTATGGTTAAGGGTTAGGGTTTGTTGTTATGGTTAGTGGTTACTGTTAGTGACTAGATTTAGTATAAGTGTTAGGATTAGGTTTGGGTTGTTATTATGGTTACGGTTAGTGGTTAGGTTTATGGTTAGTGGTTAGATTTAGGGTGTGCTTTGCCCTCAGCAGGTGTCTCTGACCCTCCTCAGCTGTCCTGCGTCTCTGCACTGGGGTTAGAAGGAAACTTCCTGTTCCCGCTTTATATCATCATATGCTTTGGATTCCATTTCCCAGGATGCCTTTCTCTGTAGTGGTCATCCATTCCAAACTACATTTCCCATCATGCCTCTCAGGTAACTCTTCAGGATGCCTTTGATGACACCATCACTGTGGATTGTACTCCATACCCCAGGATTCCCTTTCAGTACATTAAGATGGTTCTAGAAACTACATTTACCATCATACCTCTTAGATGGTTTCCTAGGATCGCTTTCCTTATAGCATTGCTTCATGTTGGACTCCATTTCCCAGGATGCCTTTCTCAGTATTGGTCATCCTTTCTAAACCACATTTTCCATCATTCTTCTTGGGTCACTTTCCAGGATGCCTTCCCTGTTGCCATCAGTGTGGATTGGACTCCATTTCCCAGGACGCCTTTCACTACAGCATTTGCCAATTACAAGGAGCCTGCCAGCACACAGGCAGGTATGGTTCTGGAGAAGTGGCTGAATGTTCTCTTTCCAGATCCTCAGGAGAAGGAAGAGAGAGAAAGTGGTGCTGTTTGTCTTTACTGAGAAACCAAAGGCTGCTGTTTGTTTATGTATTTATTTCTATCAGTTAGTTTATAGCAATGCTTCTCAACCTGGGAGGTCATGGCTCCTTTGGGGAATCAAATGACCCTATCATAAGATTGGCCAAAGACTGTAGTTTCTAGAACCAGAGTTATGTACTGAAATGGAACCAGGGGAACAGAGTCCAAACAATATTGATGGTGTCATCAAAGGCATCCTGGAAAGTTACTTGAGAGGCATGATGGGAAATGTAGTTTCTAGAACCATCCTAATGTATTGAAAGGGAATCCTGGAAATGGAGTCCAATCCACACTGAGGGTGTCATCAAAGCGTCCTGGAAAACTACCCGATAGCCATGATGGAAATGTAGTTTGGAATGGATGACCACTACAGAGAGAGGCATCCTGGGAAATGAAGTCCATATGTAGTAGTGATGCTGTGAGAAAGGCATCCAGGAAAATGACCCAAGGGCATGATGGGAAATGTAGTTAGGAACACACTGCTGATGAACAGGAAAGTGCAGAGGGACAATGGGATTGTGGAGGACACAGGACACCAGTAGAAGGTCAGAGATACCTGCTGAGGGCAAGGGACGTGCCTAACCATAACCACTACCATAACCCTAATCCTAAACAACCACTAACCTGAAACCTAACCCTAACCTCAACCCTAACCCTAACCCTGATGCTGTAAAGAGGGACCAGGAAGTTTCCTTCTGACCTGAAAGCAGAGGACACAGGACTCCTGATGAGGTCAGAGATGCCGCGAGAGGGTAAAGGACGCTCCGAATCTAACACTAACCCTAACAAGTAAACCTAACCATAACCACTAACTCTAACCCTAACCCTAGCACTAATGCTAATGTTAACCCTAACCATTAAAGGTAACCCTAACCCTAACCCTAACACTAACCGTATCCCTAACCAAGGTGAGGGCAAAGAATGACCCTAAGTCTAACCACTAATCCTAATACTAACTACAAACTCCTGCCTAACACAACTCTAAAAAACGCCTAAACCTTAACACTAACACAAGCCTAAAACTAACCACAAAGTCCTCAAACCCTGACCATAAACCCTGTATCACATAGCCCTATCCAAACGCCCCTGAAACTAAACCCCGACCAAAACCCTAAACCTAATCCTAACCCTAACTTTAACCATAACCATAACCATAACCATGACCTTAATGCCCTGAATCTAAACCCTGACCCAAACACTATCCCTAACCCTAAAAACACATAAGCCTTAACACTAACCTAACATTAACCTAAGGCTGACACTGACGCCCTGAACCCGACCCCCACCCGCTGAGGCAGCACAACCCTGCAGAAATCAGGTCACCTGCTGAGGCCCTGGTCACCTGCTGAGGGCCTTGACACCCGCTGAAGAAAAGGGAAACTCCTGAGGTCAAAGGACGCCTGGGGAATGGAGTCCGACATGTCATGGTGCTGTGGAGAAAGGCATCCTGGAAATGGAGTACAAATG
>NW_023412589.1:0-18598 GCF_903995425.1 Onychomys torridus
AGGGCCCCAGCCTGTGGATCACCGCCCACCCTCAGGGTGGTTTGCCTTGTCCCGGGAAATCTTGCTGTAGACACATTCACGAGGAAGCTGCATCCTGAGTGCCAATGCCTTATACATGTGCATGTGCACAGGCTCACAGTTCATTTGTGCCTCTGGTTTTCTCCTGTGTTAGTTAGACCCACCACGATCAGTTCTATCAGCGGAGGTCCTGAGATAGTCGGTTTTATTTGGCTCACAGACTCAGTTCATTTGGTCCTGTTGATTTGCAGTGTATCATGGCCAGAGTGGGAAACAGGAAAAGTCCAAGGTCCCAGCACCTTCTTCTGTTCCTTCTGTTCTGTGTCGCACTATAGTGGAGCTGAAGGGAGGCTTTAGGAGATAAAGTTGTTAAATAATGTCAAAGTGGTCTTCAGATTTCCATGTTGCCACCACATTCTTACCCTACTATCATTGAGGAGATCAAAATTGGCAGAATTCAATATAAATAGTGTCAGCTCTCAACGGGATTTTAATTTGGAGGCTTTGCGATGTTCTGATGCCACTGAATAGTTGAGATGTTATGTTCACTTTCTTCTGCAGAATACTGCTTTTTCGATGTAAACTGGGAGTGCTGCAGTACACTGTGATCAGACCAATTATCGGTCTTATAGCATTGTAAGTATGGCCCTCCCTTTGCTTTTTTTTTTTTTAATCTTCATGATACATGGCTGAGAATATAGCTCAGTTGATAAGAGTGTTTGCCTTGTAAGCACAAAGCCCTGGCTTTAATTCCCAGCACGACAGAAACCAAGTGTAGTGATTCATGGCAAATAATCCTAGCACTTGAAGGTAGAGGCAGGAGAATCGAGAGTTTAAGGCCAGACTGGGCCCTGTCTTAAAAAATAATCTATGTTTTTAATGGGAAAAACAAGTAGAAAAATAATGTTGATGAATAGTGTAAATACATATATAGAAACTGGATTCCATTGCGATGAACAATGCAAAGGATTGCCACGAGATTCACATCCTTTTGAGAGCAGACGGTACAACATATCAGAAAATCCAAAAGCAGACTTACTGGAATAAACAGACTTTACTGAAGTACACAGACTCCAAATTTTAAGAGTTGCCACCACTCCACCTTAAGAACGTGTTCAGGGCTGGAGAGCACTCAATGGAGCACTCACTGGAGCACTCAGTGGAGCACTCAGTGGTAACAGCTCTTGGTACTCTTGCAGAGCTTTAGTTCACTCTAGTTCCAGAGGATCCAGCGCCCTTTTCTGGTCACCAAGGGCACTGCATGCTCATTGTGCACATGTGTACGTGCATGTAAGACATTCATTTGCATAAAATAAGTCTCTAGAGGGTACATATTAAGATATGGGTTTGCTTGGTCAGTCTTAAAGTTGATTTTTGCCATTTTTAAGGGTATGTGAGATGGTTGGTGTCTACCAGGAAGTGAAGTTTGGTTTCTCCAATGCAAGGACTTACTTGATTACAATCAATAATTTGTCAGAACTGGTAAGTAAATCATCATTCTTTTTAATTTTACTAAATTCATTTCTGTCGCTAAATATTATCAGACCACTATTTCTAGAGAAAAATTACCTTTTAATTTGTACATGGAACTTTGAAACAGTTTTAATGTATACCTTTATACAATGTAGAAATACAGTTGATATGTTCATAATGACTTTGGTAACTTACTGCATAGCTGTTTGCTCTTGTGACAGCACAGCCTTGTGGAGATAAGCATGGTGTGCCTTCTAAATAAACCAAAACATAATTCAATTGGCCTATTCAGTAGGAGGGAAAAAGTCTAATTGGCACAAGAAGATAGACTTTAAATAAAATGCAAGTATCACCAGGCGGGTGGTGGCGCTTCCCTTTAATTCGGGAGGCAGAGGCAGACAGAACTCTGTGAGTTAGAGGCCAGCCTGGTCTACGGATTGAGTTCCAGGACAGCCATAGCTACACAGAGAAACCCTGTCTCAAAAACCAAACAAATAAACAAACAAAATAGCAAGAATTCAAATCTCTGATCTATATTTAGAATTAAGAAAAATTTAAAAAAATGACTTTTTTTTTTCAATTAAAAATGAGTGCTGTTCTTCTAAAGACTTTGGATAGTGCTTTTTTACAATATAGCAAACAAACACTTCTAATACATAAATTATTAGAAGTTTATAGTGCAGCCAAGCATGGCATTGCATGCCTTTAATCTCAGAATTTGGGAGGGCAGAGGGCTGGCAGATTCTTGAGTTTGCGGCCAGCCTGATCTGTAAAGTGAGTTCCAGGACAGCCAGGGCTACACAGAGAAACCCTGTCTCAAAACACCAAAGAAAGAAAGAACGAAGGAAGGAAGGAGGGAGGGCGGGAGAGAAGGAGGGAGGGAGGGAGGGAGGGAGGGAGGGAGGGAGGGAAGGAAGGAAGGAAGGAAGGAAGGAAGGAAGGAAGGAAGGAAGTAAGTTAGTTTATAACGGAAATAAATGGGGTATGTCTCCAGAGCTTTCTCTCACGTTCATCTTCATGACCAGTAGTCTTTTTTCTGGGAATGTAGTCTAAAGAAATGGTAGAAGTGTTCTCGCTTCTGGGATGTAATGCCCATTATAAACAGGACTTGGAAACACTCTAAACCACGGTGGGCATAGTTTGGTCTTTCCCATTGGCATTTAGACAGATACTAAAAGTAAACCCTTATGAAACATACACAAAAGTTAGCTACTTTCAGCTGAAAAAGACATTGGGGAACAAATACTTATTTTAGTTCATGACACATGTTGGAAAATTGGGTTATGACTGTGGAATGTGCCTGGGATGTTTGCCTGTCACACAGCCCTGGGTAAGATCCCGGCATGAGGGTCACAGTTCCTATGTACAGAGCAATGGCTCAGTGCTGAGAGTCTGTTTGTTTTTAGTGGTACTAGAACTAGAACCCAGGGCCCGTGAGTGTGTGACCAAGCACCCTGGGTGGCCCTGCTCCAGTGCAAGGGTCTGAACTCGGTTCTTCCTTTACTGCTCTCAGATCCTGGAGTATTTTAAATGAGCATAAAGTATCTCCTGGTTTTAATGGGAAAAGTAAGCTTCCAGAAATGCTGCTTGCTGTTGAAACGCTGGTTGGTTATTGTAACTGACTCTAAAGACGTGGGCACTTATTTTAAGAAGTAAGGCCGGCTGGACTCACACACTGCTCTCAAGGAAATGGGTTTGTGTGATGCAGATTTCATGATCACAGTTTTCTTGAAACTGTGCTATTTAATGTGTTGTCTCATAAACTGTGTGTGTGTGTAAATGTTACACAAGAGATTAGCTAATAATAATAATCTGCTTTTATAAAAGTGGCGGTAATTTGTGTTGCCATTTTCTTTGACTGAAGGAAACCTTCCGTTCATGCCATTTGTTTATTGCTTTGAGTTCCAGTACAAAAACACTTAGAAACATATTCAGGAAAAATGTTACATATCTCTCTTGAGAATCTCACATACATGCATCTTCAGCAACGTATTAAAAACACTAAAACGTCGGCTGATTAGCTCTAAGCTCTGCCGGGAACATCACTGTAGACTCTGGTTTTGGCTTTAACTAAGGGCTCTGTCACTGTCTTCCTAGTGCAGGATGTTGAAAGTTGCTTTGTTCTAGGCCGCCATGTACTGTCTCTTCCTCTTTTATAAAGTGCTACAGGAAGATCTCAGCCCTATACAACCCGTTGGCAAATTTCTTTGTGTCAAACTTATAGCTTTGGTATTGTTCTGGTAAGTATTGCTTGCTCTTAAATATTCTCATTTTATAAATGCCAATAAAACTGTTGGTTAAGGGACTCTTTTAAACAATGTGAATACGACGCCAGGCTCAGGGGTGCCTGTCTGTGATCCCAGCTCATGGAAGACTGAGGCAGGACTACCATTCAAGGCCAACCTGAACTAGGAAGATGCCTTTGGTGTTGGAAAGAGGATCAGCAGTTAAGAGAGTGTGCTGTAAATCCAGAGGACTGCAGTTTGGTCCCCAGCACCCATGTCTGGTGGCTCACAACCTCATGTAACTCTAGCTCCAATGGGTCTGAAGTCCTCCTCCGGCCTCTGTGAGCACATGCACATACTTCCAGTCAGACACACACAAGAACATCTTAAAAGTCCACCCCTTCAGCTCTTGTAAGATTTACAGAAACAGGGGATGGAGAGATGGCTCAGCGGTTAAGAGCACTTGCTACTCTTGCTGAGGACCTGGGTTTAGTTCCCAACACCAACAAGGTTAGTGGCTCACAACCTTCTGTAATTTCAGATCCAGGTGGTGCTAATACCCTCTTCTGGTATCTGCAGATACTGCACATGTATCATATACATACATGCAGGCAAAATGCATACAAATAAAAATAAATATTAGTTTTTAAAAATTAAAAAAAAAATAGTCTTAGTTGTGTGTGGTGGTACATAACTGTAATCCCAGCATTCAGGGTGAGGCAAGAGAATCTCAAATTGTGAGTTTGAGGACAGCCTGCTCTATAAAGCAAGTTGTGGACCAGCCTATGCCACATTGTGTTACCTTGTATCTGAACCATCAAAGAAGCAGTCAGATGGCCACTGTGACAATTAAAAGATGAAGATAATTTGAGATAGCCTAAATATCTTGATGCTGGTGTGGTGGTGTATACCTTTAATCTCAGCACTCCCCGGGGAGGCAGAAGCAGGTGATTCTCTAAGAGTTCAAGGATAGCAGGGTCTACATGGCAAGTTTGAGGCCAGTCAGCTACATAGGGAGACCCTGGCTCAAAATGAATGAATTACCTAAAATCTGTCATAAATAAAACAGTACCAATTTGGGAGAAAATATTTAATGACAGGGAAATGTTTATCAGTGAGTGTCCTTTAAAACACAAGGTAGGGCTAGAGACACATCAGTGTCTGCATGGTGTATTCACAGGCCTGCTGTCTGTCTGTCCTCAATGTCACAGAGCAAACAGCAAAGTAGCCGTGGTGTTAGGACAGGATAGGTACTAAGAGATATAGAAACAAATAGATCCACTTTAGCAATTCAGTAAGGACAAAGGAGAAGGAATTCGTGAAACTGCACTGCCCGAGTAATCATTAGCAGTTGAAGGCATACATCATACACAGTCCTCTACAGAAGTAGCTTCTGCTATAGGGACTTCTGGGACTCGATGGTATTATATATGATATATATTATAATGCAGATACTCTGTGGGCTGGCAGGCTAGCTCCCTGGGGAAAGGCACTTGCTATGCATGCCTAATGAACTGAGTTTAATCCCCAGGACCCCTGTAAAGGTGGATGTAGAGCACCAACTCCACAAAGCTGTCCTCTGGCACCCCTGCCACACTAATCATAAGAAGTAAGGCTTAAAAGGGAGAAAAACAAAACTGAAATTAATAGGGCCAGTGAAAAGGATCAGCAGGAAAAGGTGCTTGCCATCACCAACCTGACAATTGGAGTTCCATCAAAGCGTCCATGAGGTAGATGGAAAGAAATGACTCCTGCAGGCTGTCCTCCGACCCCCCCACACACAACATGTTACATGTGTGCACACACACAGCTAGAAATAAATATTATTAATCTCAGCACTTGGGAGGCAGAGGCGGCCAGATCTCTGAGTTTAAGGCCAGGTTGGTCAGCATAGAAAGTTCTAGAACAACTAGCTAGGGTTCCATTGGTATACCCTGTATCTCTAAATGAATGCATGAATAATAAAATAAAATCCTAGTAGTGAATACACATGTAAACATACTTGAGTATCAGGCCTTTACTTATAAGCTGTTAGAACTTAGAATCTAATTATTTGTACATAGTTTCAAAGCAAAAAAGATATCTGAACCAAATGATGAAGTTCTGAGAATATATAATGAAGTTCATCTTATGAAGCTAGGAGAATAAATTTGTAAGGCAGAGTGAGTATATTTAATATAAGCAGACCTTGTTTGGGAATATGCCCTGAAGGCAGAACAGTGGGGAGTTCTGGGGTATGTTGAGGCCTTAACTGTTTTGAGGTGCACATTTTAATCTCTTTGTGTATATGATATGTATGTGTTCATTGTGTGAGTGGTGACATGTCCATGCCATGTGTGCATGTGGAAAAGAGGACAGCTTTGGGTATCAGTTCTCGCCTTTCATTTGAGATAGGGTCTCTTAATTCTTCACTCTGCACACATCAGCCTCGCCAGCCTGCAGTCTTCCCAGGATTCTCTTACCCCACCTCTCAGCTCACTGCAGGAGCACCGGGTTTCCAGATGTGCACCACCATGCCCAGCCTTCCCTGGCTTCTGCGGTCTACCTCAGGTCCTCACACTTGTGCATCAAGTGCTTTACACACCGAGCTCCCTCCATCACCCCTAATTGCATAAACAGTTGGTCATTTCATGATCTAGATTTGACATTTACCTTTTCTTGACATATAGGCAAGCAGCACTTATAGCTTTGTTGGTTAAGGTGGGAGTGATTTCAGATAAGCGTACATGGGAATGGCAGAGCGTGGAAGTTACCGCCACAGGCCTGCAGGTAAGTAGTGCTGTCTGTGAACTCAAGGGGTTTTACTGTTTAAGCAGTTTGACACAGTGTTGCCCCAAACGTACAAACAGTGAGCAAGGCTGTTAGCTTACTCTAGTGAGGAGTGGGAACCCTAGAGAAATGGCCCATAGGTACTGATTGGTAATGTTTTATTCCTGGTCCACATATATCTGCACGTTTCCTTTCAGTCCTTGGGGCACGGATTAAGAAATACTTGACTTGGGGAAAGCAAAAGAGATTAAACCTTGGCTTGTCATGTTTTGAAGTCCAAAACATAATGTTGAAAAATGAATATAATCTGGATTATATTTTAAAAGTTGACCCCCTATGTAACTCTGAAAATGTTAGCATTTTGCAAAACTAGATTTAAAGCCGAAGGTGATGGATATTTTTGTGGCTGGTGTAGGATTTCATAATCTGCCTTGAAATGTTCCTTGTGGCCATTGCCCATTACCACGTATTCTCCTACAAACCCTACGTGCGAGAGGCAGAGGAAGCCTCGTGCTTTGAATCTTTTCTGGCTATGTGGGATATATCAGATGTCAGAGATGATATTTCTGAACAAATAAGACATCTAGGTAAGTAACGGCTGTTTAACTTTGGTTAGTGTGAGTGTGTGTATAGTGGGCAGGGGGCAGAGTGTGTCTGTATGTGCTCGTAGGGTCAGAGGTGAACCTCAGGTGTGGCACATCAGGAGCTGTTCAGCTGGGGTTTTGGGACAGGGTCTCTCACTGTTCTGGGGCTCACAGACTCAGCTAGGATGGCTGGCCAGAAGGCCCCAGGGATCCAACTCTGTCTCGCTAGCACAGGGACTGCAAGCATGCCCAGCTTTGGACCCGTGCTGAGGATTGAACTCAGGTCCTCATTCTTGTGTGGCAAGCACTTTGCAGACTGAGGTATCACCCCAACCCAAATACATAAGCTTTACTCTGGTAATTTAGGAACTAAGACATATTGAAAGCAGTGCCATGACACAGGCTCTTCAAATTTAGGGAGGACACTGAGGGGACTATTTTTAGAATGGTAGAAATAACTTTTGGCTAATAAATTTATATTGTCTTAAAGGGAGAACAATTCGAGGGTATCAGAAGAAGAAAAAAAATCCTGAAGATCCGGAGTATACTGAGCATACACATCTGCTTTCCTCATCCTCCCGAGATGCACTTTCTGCAGGTTCAAAGCCATCCTCACCCCAGGGCCAATATCAGGCCTTTGCACACACGATTATTTCAAAGAATGCAGCTTTTGCATCCAAGCTATGTGAACACATTGTGATTGATATCCCAGAAGATCAGGAACCTCCTCATACAGTCCAATATCAAGACTTGGAAGACACAGATACTTCACAGGATACACTTTCTGAAGCCGAGCCCTGTGAACATGTCATTATTGATATCCCAGAAGAGCAGGCGTTCCCTGGCTAATAAATTTATATTATCTTAAAGGGAAAACAATGAGAGACTATGGGGGTGGAGTTTTCCTGAAGACTCAGAACATTCTGAACACACAGATCTGCTTTCCCCATCATCACAAGATGCAGTCTCTACAGGTTCAAAGCCATCCTCCCCAATATCAGGGCTTTGGACACACAATTACTTCACAGAATTCAGCTGCTGCATCCAAGCTATGTGAAGACATTGTCCCTGACGTCCCCAAAGATCAGGAACCTCCTGATACAGGCCAACATCAACACCTGGAAGACACAGTTGCTTCATAGGATATACTTTCTGAGGCCAAGACATGTGAAGATGTCATGAATGATATCCTAGAAGAGCAGAAGGAGCCCCCAACCCATCAATGGACTCTTAAAGCTGCCACAATCCTCTTGTGTGTAGGCTCAAGATCTGGACAGTTCAAAATGTTGGAAAAATTCAAAGATAGGCCAAAACCAGATATAACTACTATACATAATGTACACACACACATAATACTAATACACACATGTTAATATATATATTTGTATGTTTTGTATATCATAAATAACATTTACATTTCCTAGGCTTTGGATTTCTGCTAAGGTATCATATATTCAAACAGTAGGTGACAACTTCAGCTGAACTCTCTTGCATTTCTGAAGAGGATGGATATCTGAAAAAAAAAAAAAAAAAAACCAATCAGTGATTCTTAACCACTGCAGGAATGTAATGCTCTGGACTGAAAATGTCAATACAAAATTAAGATTGATTTAATTTAATCATAATCATCAATGCTATTTAAGTTTACATAACTATAGTTCAATTACATGTCTTTCAATAAATGCAATACAATTTTCGGAAACTCTATGTCTTACTCTTTACCTCTTTTTTTTTTTTTTTTTTTTTTTTTTTTGAGTCAGGGTTTCTCTGTTTATCCCTGGCTGTCCTAAAACTCCCTCTGTAGACCATGCTGGCCTTGACTCACAGAGACCAGCCTGCTGTGCCATCTGAGTGCTGGGACTAAAAGCATGCACCATCACCAGCCTGGCTGTTTGTTACTCTTTAAACATAAATTCTTAATGTTTGAACGAAAATTGCTTGATTAAAAGTCCACATTTTTTTTTTAATTTTTGAGCTAGACCTAATGGTGTACACCCTTAATCCCAGCACTCAGGAAGCAGAGGCAGGTGGGACCTGATGAGTTCCTGGCCAGTCTGGTCTAGGCCAAACAAAAACAAAACACAGGTCAAAGAAACAGAAGATGAAGCTAAATGGAAGGATGCCCTGTGAATCAAAATAAATCTTATCAGAATGTACACACTACCAACAGGAATATATAGATCCATGTAACTGCCATCAGAATCCTAGTGGCATTATTCAGGCAAAGAACAGTCCTAAAATTCAGACTAATATTTTTAAAAAGGCCAGACCACTTCTGAGGAAAACTGGACACGTGGCATTTCCTGATTTGAAATACAAGCTGGGTGCCATGGTTCACGGCCCTGTCATCTAGCATAGGAGGCTGAAGAGGGTCATTTGAACCCAGTGTTTGAGATTACCCTGAGCCACATAATGAGAAACACACACTTACCCCACACCTCAAGAAAGAATTGTTACAGAGCCTCATGGTCAACAGGGTGGTGGGCCGGAGAGTTTGCTCAGTGGTCAAGAACACTGGCTGCTCTCCCAGAGGACCCAGGATTGATTTCCAGCACCAACATGGTAACTCAAAACCATCTGTAACTGTAGCTCTGGGAAATTTAGTGCCCTCTTCTGACCAACTCAGGCATCCGGCATGCACACTGATGCACAGGCATGTATACATTCAGGCAAAACACCCAAACACATAAATAAAAATGTTTTAAGGATAAACAAGTGTGATGCTAACAAAAACCAGACAATTGATAGACCCCACACTCAGGGTACTATCCTCTCTGGTGGGCGCCCCAGAAACTCAGATTCCAGGCCAGTCCATGCAATCAGCAAGAGGATTTTAATGATGGTTTGTGCAAACAGACTCCCTGCACTGAGCAGTGAAAGAAGCCCCGAACAGTAGTTACAAGCATCTGCTGACAGTTCAGGGGCTGGGACTGCTATTCATTCCTCTTTCTCACGCTTAACTCTTTCTCAAGTAGAACAAAATGGAAAGTCGGAATAATTGCTGACAAGAGCCCCAAGTGGGCACACTAAGAAAACATAGCTTCCACCCAGGGAATTGTCCAAGACGTCTGGATTCCACATTCCAAAGAATGAAACTGGACCCTTATTTTACACCAGACACCAAAATCCACTCTCTGTAAGGCGCACAAATGTGAGACCTGTAACTAAACTAAGAGAAGCCCCTGAACTGCTGGCTTTGCCAGTGACTTTCAGAATACCACACCAGAAGGTACCATGCAAGCTTCCAAAGTCCTACACAGCTATGGCAGAACCAGGTCAACAACCAGCATGCTACGGTAACCCTAAGGCTGCAAGAGCAGCATGCACACCATGGCGGTAACCAACAACTCTCTAATTGGACTGAAGGTCTGCTCAACAAGAGGAAACATGCCTGGGACTGGAAACCTGGCTAACTACTTAGTGCTAGTGATTAGTGGAGGAGAATCTACAACCACTCATTTATTAAACCAGCATAATCCCTAACAACAATCTATAAACATCTGTCCTTATACCCACAGATAAGTGTAGTTTTTACCCCTCACAAGGAAACTTATCTGCAGCAGACCATTACAAAAAACCATAACCAAATGCAGAGTTGGGGAGCCTAGTCCCAGTGGATACAACTACAAAACACTCCAACACCTAAGGCTCAGGGAACATTGAGCAAGAGGGAACAGGAAGATTGTAAGACTCAGGGGATCAGGGACTTTGCTGTGAGATTGTGTGTTAGTTATTTGGCACTCTTACCCCACAAGGAACACGTCCCGAACACGAGAGATCCACAGAAGAGATGTTTATTAATGTAGGATAGAAGAGACGTGACAGGCCTGTGGGAAGCACACACGTGGTCAAGAGAAAAGGAAGAGAGGAGAAAAGCCCGGTGCAAGAATGGCATCGGCTTTTTAAAGAGTGGGCCGCGCATGCATACAGGAATGCATGTGGCTACTCCACACATGCGCATAGATTACATGGCCACGAGCGCTTTACACAGCCATGTAAAGCCACGGAGTCCTAGTCACGCGAGATGTCTTGACCCAGAAATGGCTATTTTAAACCGGAAATAACTAGGAGGTCCGCTGGGCAAGCCAAACCACGTGGGCATGTTGTGACTTCCTATCATTCCTGACATGTTCTTCTATAAAAAAAAAAAAAGAAAGAAAGAAAGAAAGAAAGAAAGAAAGAAAGAAAGAAAGAAAGAAAGAAAGAAAGAGGAAAAAAATGTGGAATAGTGTGTATGGGGCCCCGTTTTTCTCTAAGACTGCTTCAGGCTGAATGGTGGGCATCAATTGGTCCTTGGGGGGGAAATGGTGAAGCTGGCTCCTGAAGTCCTGGGATGAAGTCCTGCAGCTGTGTCCCTCCTTCATGGATCGGCTGGTCCTGTGATGAAGTTCTGTCATGCCTTGTCCTGCAGCTGTCTGTCCTTCATGGTGTGGCTGGGATCCTTCTGTCTGACAAGACACTGGTGACATAAAAATCTTAGAGAAAAGACTCATTATTATTTTATTTTTGGAGTTGACACTTATCTGAGGTAGATCTGGCCTGTCCGGATGGAGACATGTTAAAAAGGTAGCTGTGATAAAATTGATGATTATTACATTTTAGTACTCTGCTTGATTTGTACCTGAGACAAGCCTTATTCGAGGTAGTTTATTTAAGGCACCTGTTTGTTTTGTTAGTTTAGCATTTAGGAAACACAGGTGATCAGTTGCTGAGTATTGAACAGTGGTAGACTGTTATATCCTTACCGCCTGGAAATTTTGATGGTCCCTTTTTGCCTCCAGCTCTGTATGGCCCTAGTTGGGAAAGGAAGGGGTGATACCTTATTCCTCTGGAATTGGTGACAAGGCAGTGGATCCTGGTGTCCTCTGGAGCTTGAGAGTGCATGAGAATTTTTTTTTTTAACTAGGGACAAGGCAAAGATCATGGCCCTGTCTGTATGCACATGAGAAACACAGGCTGTAACTTTAAAGTGAGACAATGAGCTCTTATCTTAGTTGGAAATCTTTCTCATTAAGTAACTCTGGCAGTACAATTAAATTTGGTGAGGGAAGTAAGGCTGTCCTCTGTTCCCGACAATAGAAAGGAGGAGTGACATCCTAAATCTCCCAGGACTGAGTCAATGGCTCTGGTATCCAGAAGGAAAGAAACTGATCGCTTCCCTGCTGAGTTCTGGGTTCCCTGCTGTGTCCGTAGCCAAGCCTAGGTATGCTGGAGTTCTTAGCTTGATGTACCCATGGCGACTTGGCGCCTGGGGGCAGTCAGCTGACTGGTTGTCTTTCTAGGCAGCACCTTTAGCAAGGCTGTTGATGGCCTGGCAGGGCATTCACTAGCCCATGGACTTTTTCACTTAAAACAGGGACCCAACAGCTTTCAGGAGTCAGCGAGTGCCAGCACTTGGCAATTTTGTTTTCGGACTTTTATCTCTTCCCTGGCACACCTTAAATGCCACAGATGACTCTTTTGCCCATGGGGTCAGGAGCCTAAAATAAATCGAAAGAGATCGGGAAGGACATTACATATTTATCACAGGAAAAATACACCAAGATGAAGTCTCAATTCTGAATTTTTATGTTCCCAATACAAAGGCACCCACATTTGTAAAGAAACATTACTAAAGCTTAAATCGCACATCAAACCCCACACAGTAGTAGTGGGAGATTTCAACACACCACTCTCACTAAAAGACAGATCTGCCAGACAGAAACTTAACAGAAAAATGAAGGACCTAACAGATGTTATGACTCAAATGGATATAATAGATATCTACAGAACATCCCATCCTAACACAAAAGAATATACCTTCTTCTCAGCACCCCATGGAACCTTCTCGAAAATTGACCACATGCTTGGTCATAAAGCAAATCTCAACATATACAAAACCATTGGAATAACCTCCTGTATCTTATCGGACCACCATGCCTTAAAGTTAGATTTCAACAACAACAAAATTTACAGAAAGCCTACAGTCTTATGGAAACTCAATAACGCCCAACTGGAGCACCAATGGGTCAAGGAAGAAATAAAGAAGGAAATCAAAGATTTCCTAGAATTCAATGAAAATGAAAGTACAACATACTAAACTTATAGGACACTATGAAAGCAGTGCTAAGAGGAAAATTCATAGCACTAAATGCACACATAAAGAAGTTGGAGGAAGCCGGGCGGTGGTGGCTCATGCCTATAATCCCAGCACTCAGGAGGCAGAGGCAGGCAGATCTCTGTGAGTTCAAGGCCAGCCTGGACTACATACAGAGTGAGTTCCAGAAAGGCGCAAAGCTAAACAGAGAAACCCTGTCTTGGAAGAAAAAAAAAAAGAAGAAGAAGTTGGAGAAATCTCTCACTAATGACTTAACAGCACCCGTGAAATCTCTAGAACAAAAAGAAACAAACTCACCCAGGAGAAACAGAAACCAGGAAATAATCAAATTGAGGGCTTAAATCAACGAAATAGAAACAGAACAATACAAAGAATCAATGAAACAGAGTTGATTCTTTGAAAATATCAACAAGATAGACAAACCCCTATCCAAATTAACCAAAAGACAGAGAGAGAGCATCCAAATTAACAAAATCAGAAATGAAAAGGGAGACGTAACAACAGCCAATAAGGAAATCCAGAGAATCATCAGGTCATACTTCAAAACCTGTACTCCACAAAATTGGAAAATCTGAAAGAAATGGGCAATTTTCTGGATGGACCCCACATACCAAAATTAAATCAGGAACAGATAAACTATTTAAATAGACCAATAAGCCCTAAGGAAATAGAAACAGTCATTAAAAGTCTCTCAACTAAAAAAAAAAAAAAAGCCCTGAACCAGATGATTTCAGTGCAGAATTCTACCAGATTTTCAAAGAGCTACTTCCAATACTCTTCAAAGTGTTCCACACAATAGAAATAGAAGGAACACTAACAAACTCTTTCTATGAAGCTACAATTACCCTGATACCCAAACCAAAGATGCAACAAAGAAAGAGAATTACAGACCACTCTCCATCATGAACATTGATGTGAAAATACTCAACAAAATATTGGCAAACCAAATCTAAGAACATGTCAAAAAAATTATTCACTATGACCAAGTAGGCTTCATCCAAGCAATGCAAGGATGGTTCAACATATGAAAATCTATCAATGGAATACACCATATAAACAAACTGAAAGGAAAAATAAATCACATGATCATCTCATTAGATGCTGAAAAAGCATTTGACAAATCCAACACCCCTTCATGATAAAGGTCTTAGAGAGATCAGGAATACAAGGAACATTCCTAAACATAATAAAGGCAATTTACAGCAAGCCAACAGCCACAATCAAACTAAAGGGAGAGAAACACAAAGAGATTCCACTAAAATCAGGAACAAGACAAGGCTTTCCACTCTCCTCATATTTATTCCATACAGTACTTGAAGTTCTAGCTAGAACAATAAGACAACAAAAGGAAGTCAAAGGGATGGAAATTGGAAAGAAGTCAAACTTCCACTATTTGCAGATAATATGTTAGTACACATAAGTGACCCCAAAAATTCTACCAGGGAACTCCTACAGCTGAAAAACTACTTCAGTAATGTGGCAGGATACAAGATCAACTAAAAAAAAAAAAAAATAGTAGCCCTCCTAGCTCTCCTATATACAAATGATGAAAAGGCTGAGAAAGAAGTCAGAGAAACATCACCCTTTACAATAGCCACAAATAATATAAAATACCTTGGGATAACACTAAACAAATGAAGGACCTGTTTGATAAGAACTTTAAATCTCTAAAGAAAGAAATTGAAGAAGATATCAGAAAGTGGAAAGATCTCCCATGTTCATGGATTAGGTAGGACTAACATAGTAAAAATGGCAATCTTACCAAAAGCAATCTACAGATTCAATGCAATCCCCATCAAAATCCCAACACAATTCTTCACAGACTTGGAAAGAACACTACTCAACTTCATATGGAAAACAAACAAACAAACAAAAAACCCAGGATAGCTAAAAGACGGCAAAGCAACCTCTGGAGGCATCACCATCCCTCACCTCAATCTCTACTATAGAGCTACAGTAATAAAAACAGCTTGGGGGCTGGAGAGATGGCTCAGAGGTTAAGAGCACTGACTGTTCTTCCAGAGGTCCTGAGTTCAAATCCCAGCAACCACATGGTGGCTCACAACCACCTGTAATGAGATCTGGTGCCCCCTTTATGTAGGCAGAACTCTGTAGGTAGACAGGATAGTTTAAAGTTAAGAAAAGCTGACAAGAAACAAGCCAAGCTAAGGCTGGACATTTATAATTAAGAATAAGCCTCTGTGTGTAATTCATTTGGGAGCTGGGTATTGGGGTCCCCCAAAAGAGCAAAGAGCAAAATCCAACAACAACAAACCATATAGTTATCAACTATTGTTTATCTTTTTGTATGTCAGTGATGTTTGTATGTGATTTGTACTACTGTATTTGCCTGTGAGTTCAAACATTTGAAGGTCTGTGTGTGATCTATACTCCTGGGTCTGAGTGTAGGTGCATGCATGTGCACATCAGAGTACATCCTTGGTAACAATCGTTGCCATCCACCCTTTTAAAAAATTATTTTTAGTATGTGCACATGTGTGTGTTTGTGTATGTGGGTACAGTGCCCAAGGAGACCACCAAGAGGACATTGGCACCCTGGATCTGGAGTTTCAGACCATCGGCCTGCCTGACAGGAGTGTTGGGAACTGAACCTGGTCCTCTGCAAGAGCAGCTGATGCTCTTAACTCCTGAGCCACCTCTCCAGTCCTGCCGCCCATGGTTCTAAGGAAGAGCTTCTTGTTCTGTGTACCCCGAATGCCAGGCCACCTGGTCCTGGAGCTTCTGCAGTCTCCTGTCTGTTCTCTCATCTCACCACAAGAAATCTGGGATTACAGGCACATGCTAACACATTCGTCTTTATGTATGATTGGAGATCTGAACTTGGGTCCTCGAATTTGCACAGCAAGCCCTTTACCTGCTGGGCTATCTACCCAGCCCTATAAATTAATTTGTAATGAAAAACAAAATCTCTACTAGCTGTAGGATTTAGTATACATACACAAAAGGAAATATTAAACTTCCCAACCTTAAAATAATCTAAAAAACTACAATCTCTCCCTAAAGTTGAAATTCTCTAAATCCTGAATAAAGACAATGTATAAATAATGCAATATGTAATAATGTAACAAGAGCTCATTATTGGAAATATTAAAGATGAACTATTATTGGAAAGAAACTAGACCATCAAGATTTCCTGGGTATTACTTATTCTTGCACAAAAGTCTACTAATTGCCAAGGTTAAATTTGCTCTCTCTGCCTTGCTTCACCTCTTCCATAGACACATGAGGCACAGACGTGGCTCTCGCCTCATAGCCAATGCAGTTGACTCAGAGTTACTGTAAACTTCAGATCTAGATATTGTCACCCATTTGCTCTTTCCAGAGACACACGGCTCTGATTTCAGGACACCTGTCACATTGTATCACACTTTTTTTAAAATGCCAGTGACAGTGCGGCTGGAATGTCAAGTGGAATGAAGTTGAACGGGTCAGCAGCGCCCATCCAGTGATTTTAACTGGTTTCTGAGGCCAATATTTCCATGTAAAGTGACCGACTATGCAAAGCTGAGCCATGTATTTACGATACATGGAGGCAAGTTCCTCTTATCCGTGTCTATGGCCATTCCGTTCAATGAAGCCGTGGTGATGAGAAGCAAGTGTGAAGATGGCTGAATAGTTGGGTCAAGTCTGCATCAGGTTGGTTCAGTAGTCACGTGCAAATGAGGGCATATTAAAAAATTATTTCTCTGGATAAAATGGGAATGAGGGTGATGGTGCATCAACCAATTTCAGGAGACACTAGCAAGTGAAATGCAAACCATTGATATTTAAACAGGTGTGGAATAAAAGTAAACAATACTGTGTAGTATAACGTAGGCAGAATTCTGTCCCAAACACCTGATTTCTGGTTCATTCCTCCCTATAGATAGTAGACTTAAAGAAGTTAGCCAGTAATGGAAGCAGTGGGGAGTAGGAATATTGGAGGGTTAAGGAACTTCTAATACTCCTGGATTTGCTGTGCTGGGTTGAGTTCCTAACCATTTGACATGCCAAAGCCAAACCTCCTATTCTCTCCCATGCTCCAGGCCCACCCAGCAGTTTTCCTTGTCCTCTGGATTCTACTAGATCTCACCAGCAGAGAGGCAAGAATGGGTGGAAAAGACCAGAGAATGGCCTGTTCCACTCCACTGGTGAGTGTGTCTGGGCACAGGTCAACACTCTCTGTCAGATGGTTTTGTACACAGCCTGTCTCCACATGGCCTTGCACACAGCCTGTCTCCACATGGCCTTGCACACAGCCTGTCTCCACATGGCCTTGCACACAGCCTGTCTCCACATGGCCTTGCACACAGCCTATCTAACTCCACATTCTAGTGACACGTTGCACAACAATGTCTCCCTCCAGGACATGCTTGGTCAGGTTAGAACGTGGTTCACCAAGAAGACTGGAAATTCTAAGCTTGGAGTTTCTCAGCTATACCCACTGTACCTGAACCATACAAGTGACCTCTTCACACGGCCTTTGGGACTTGAAAGACAAAGGGTGCTAATGCAAGCCCTCTCCTGTTCATTCTGACTGCTGTCTTATGAGTAAACGTGGCCTCCATTCATGTCCCCTGCTAACATTTATGGATTATAGGAAGCTAAACTGCTAGGTTAAGTGATAGTCAGCCTCCTGTCACTATAACAAATCCCCAGATAACTAACTAATAAGGACCAGGGGCATATTTTAGCTCACAAATTAGAAGGCTGATTGAGTGGACCCGTCGATTTTGAGGCCTCTGGCACTACTGTTAAAACAACCACAGCAGGATGCACAGGGCACAGAAAAGAGTTGATCCCATGGCCAAGAAGAAAACAACAACAGGAAGGGGCCCATTTGAGAGCAGCCCCCCAGGTCCTCAGGACCTACCGCCACCACCAGAACACCATCCAAGAGACCAAGTCTTTCAACACATGGGGCCTTTGGGAGACATCCATCACTCAAACTACAGCAGCTTGCACAGAGTCATATCTCATGCCCTTCACAGCCCTTGCCAGCCAATGGCATCCTTTGATTAGTTTCCATCCTGAAGTTGGGTCATTTTGTATCAGGCCTGCTGCCCTTTACAACCGTAACCACTTTCCCTCAAGGTACCCTGGGTCATGAAATGTCACTCATTGTTTTTTTTTTTGTGCCTCTGTC
The DNA here is from genome assembly GCF_903995425.1 of Onychomys torridus. Classification (NCBI taxonomy): domain Eukaryota; kingdom Metazoa; phylum Chordata; class Mammalia; order Rodentia; family Cricetidae; genus Onychomys; species Onychomys torridus. The sequence goes on from NW_023412589.1 coordinate 18,313, forward strand.
CTCCCACCTCATTGATAGGAGGGCCTGTACACGTTACCCTGCTCTCCAGGATTGGAGAGCCTACACTTGTTACAATGTTCTCCATGATTGGAGAGCCTACACTCGTTACCCTGCTCTCCAGTAGCGGCCAAAATCACAGGAAATGGCCTCTAAAGCAGTGTGAAGGCCACAGCACTTCTTTTACCAATGCTTTTCTTAGGCCCCAATTGGAGAATTAAAGTCAGAACTTGACACCTAGGTTAGCAACATATGAAAAATCCACTCCCATGCCCCTCTCTTCCTAGTC
>NW_023412590.1:0-12842 GCF_903995425.1 Onychomys torridus
GCAACTCTTTTGGTTTTAGTTAATTGCAGAGATTGCCTGTTGACCACCAAGAATAGCCATCACAATATCCAAGATGGAAGAAAGGAGAAAAATTTCTTACCTGCAAGAGGATGGTAGAGTATGGAATACTTTTACATTGCTTCATGTAAACAAAGGAAGCATGTAGATTTTAATAGAGGGAATCTGGACATATTCCTAAGCAGACTACATTAACAAATCCATTTCTGAACACCATCACAATGGAAAAGTAGAGACATTAGGGGAATTCTTACATAAAAATCAGGGGAAGCCATATATAAATTATAAAATGATAGAAACAAATGCCTCTGGGATGTTCATTTTGTACCCTAAAGTCTTAGCTGAAAGTCTAGTAAGTGATACAATGAACAAAGATTGTTCTCAGGCATTTGAGACCTGTCAATCTTAATGTTCAGTCTGAAAGATAAGTATACCAATACCACAATTCTCACAAAGACAGAGAAGAGAAATGCAGAAATCATCATTAAAAAGTCACTTAACAGCATTGTGTACTGTGCTGTTAGATGAATGGTTATGATGGGCTTCATTAACCTCAAAATAAAGCTGCTTTTGCCTCTGAGCAGGCTGGCTTGGCAGGGGGCCACAGCTGCTTCCCTGCAAGACAATGAGGAGCTAATTTTAACTATCCCTGGCATCTGTCTGTCTGAGGGCTGTGAGCTCACTGTAAATAATTCCATTCTTTACTTTTACTAACTTGAAAAGAATGATTCATATGATGGTTTGTCTGTTCACAGTACCCAAGGAGGCCAGAAAAAGGCAGGAGGTGTCTGGAACCAGAGTCAGAGCAAATGGTTTCCTACCTTGTGGGTTCTATAAATGGAGCCTGGGTCCTCTGTATCAAAAGCCAGTGCATTTATTGCTGAGACATCTATTTAGCCCCTTTATATTAAAAATGTTTCCCATAAACTGTTAACTAAGAGACATCAGTTCTCCACACTTGAACGCATTGGCACAGGAGATCACTTCCTAAATATGATACCAGCAACACTCTGAGCACAACAATTAATAAATGGGACCTCATGAAACTGAGAAGCTTTAGTAGGGCAAAAGACATGGTCAATAAGACAAAATGACAGCCTACAGAATGGGAAAAGACCTTCACCAACCCCACATCAGACAGAGGACTAATCTCCAGTGTATATACAGAAGTCAAGAAACTAGACATCAAAATACTGAATCCAATTAAAATATGGGCTAAAGAACTAAACAAAGAATTCTCAAAAGAAGAATCACAAATGGCTGACAGACACTTAAAGAAATGCACAACATCCTCAATCATCAGAGAAATACAAATCAAAATGACTCTGAGATTGCACCTTACACAGGTCAGAATGGCTATGATCACAAACACTAATGACAGTCTATGTTGGAGAGGATGTGGAGCAAAGGGAACACTCCTCCATTGTGGGTGGGAATGCAAACTTGTACAACCACTTTTTAAATCAGTATGGCAGTTTAATTGGAAATCAATCTACCTCAAGACCCAGCCATACCACTCTTGGGTATATACCCAAGGGATGTTCAATCATACCACAAAGATACATGCTCAACTATGTTCATAGCAGCACTATTTGTAGTAGCTAGAACCTGGAAACAATCTAGATGCCTGTCAACTGAAGAATGGATTAAGAAAATGAGGTACATGTACACAATGGAGTACAACTCAGCAGAGTAAAACAATGACAGCATGAAAATTGCAGACAAATGAATGGAACTTGGAAATACCATCCTGAGTGAGGTAAGCCAAACCCAGAAGGACAAACATGGGGTGTACTCACTCATAAGTAGATTCTAGATATAAAGCAAAGAAAAACCAGACTGCAACCCACAGAACCAGGGAGGCAATATAGCAGGGTGGAACCTAGGATGACTGTGGCTTATAAAATGTTTTGGTTTTACTCAATTTCTGGGGAAGCCTCAAAGAAATTTTTCACTCTTAGTATAAGAATTTATATTGTATCTAGCTGATAATAGAAAATAAATTTTAAAAATTTACATTAAAAAATATTACTTCTCTTTTCCCTTTTATTTCTTGATTTACTACCTTTCCAAACCACTTCTAAACTCTTCCTTGTTAAGTGTGGGTGAATCAGTATGCTGAAATATATGAATACAACATGTTGCATCCATTGTTGTTGATTGTACATATATGGATAATTGGCTGACCATGTTATATTGGACAATTCATTAGGGAGCTATTTCCTGCCTTATTCTCTCCAATGGAGGAGAATTGTACTTTTTAATCAGCACCAGTTGTCTGACACTGACTAGGCTACCCTAGACAGGAAACATGATCAAGAGTAGAAAACTTAGGGTAGAATAATGCCTTAACTGTTAAGAGCAATGAAGATTCCTTCAGAGCATCCTTCTCCCATTTCCAGTACATATAAAACTCACTAATATATATCTCCAGTATCAGTAATTCTGACATAATCTCCTGTTCTCCCTGGCCACCATAAGAAGAGGCGACTTAGTACATAAAGATTATATTTAATGCTGTATGTGGTAGTACATTCTTTTAGTACCAGCAATCTGGACACAGACGCATGAGGATCACAGTAACTTTTGAGGCATATGCTACATAGTCTATACACACAAACACACACACACACACACACACACACACACACACACTCACTGAAAATGAACAAAACTGAATAACCTAAAGGAATACGAGCATTGTTGAATAGGGACAATACAATACCGATTAAAGTAATTTCAAGTTCCAAGTGCCCATGCAACTACGTTCAAAAAAAGTTTGGCCAACATGCAAGCACATGCCATTAATTCTAGCCACTGTGACAAACTGAACATTTGACTAATTCAAAACTTGAAGAAATGTTCAACATTCTTAGCTATAGTGATATTTTATTTGTACTGAAATGTGATTTTTTTTGTATATTAATAAAGTTGCCTTGGTAAAGCAAGCCTAGCAGACGCTGGCGGTAATGGTGCAAGAGTGTAATCCAATCACTTGGGAGGCAGAGCTAGGCAGGATCTCAGTGTGTTCAAGGGTACAGCCAGCATGGTGACACACACTTTATTACCAACCATAGAAGACCTGGAGGTCTGTACAGACAGGCAGTGATGAAGAGGTCATGTGGCTGGGTTTACAACCAATGAGAAGGCAGAATAGAAAGCCTATATAAAAGACAGGAAATAGAAAGTAGGTCTCTGGCAGAGAGGAAAGACAGAGCAGCAGTGAAGGGAAAGATTTTCAGCTCTCAGCTATTGCTCTGACCTCTTGGATTTTAACTCTGCAGTTGTCTCTGTGTTTCTTATTTAACAAGATGGTTACATGTACACTTAGCCATTAAGGAAATGTATATTAAAAATCCTTTGAGATTTCTTCTTATATCTGTCAGAATAGGATGATGAATAACACAAGTGAGAGCAAATGCTGGCAAAGACATGGCGCAAGGGGAGTCACTGCTTTGACAAGTGCAAATTTGTACAGCCACTGTGGAAATCAATATGCAATCCTCAGAAAATGGGAGTCAATGTACATCAAGATCCACCTTGGGCATATACCCAAATGATGCTCCTCCACCCTACCACAAGGACAACTGCTCAACTAGGTTGACAGTGGCTTTCTTTATAATAGCCAGAAAGTGTTATTTCTGTGAGAGATTTTGCTGATTGCTGATTGAAATGTGAAGGCTTGTCTACCTAGAATAGCAGGAATGGCTATTCCACCTAGGGTGACAATAACCCTATGGAAGGGGGCCTGGGTTAGAAAGGGAGCTAACTGAGCATGAGACAGTAACTAGGCAAGAGAGAATGCCAGGAAGCAATCTTTATTGTTTTTAAATATTTATTTATTTATGTATACAGAATATATGACTGCTGGCAGAGGAGGGCATCAGGTCCCATTACAGATGGTTGTGAGCCACCATGTGGGTGCTGGGAATTGAACTCAGGACCTTTGGAAGAGCAGCCAGTGCTCTTAACCTCTGAGCCATCTCTCCAGCCCACCAGGAAGCAATCTTTGCCCATGAGTTTTGCCTTCGTTTGTTAGCTTGAGTTTTTAACCTAAGCTCCCAAAATGATGGAGTGTGACTGGACACAATCAGCCAAATAAACTCATTCATTGTCTGATGTTTTTGGTTAGAGGCTTTAATCATAGCAGGACAAACACAAGTTAGAACAAAAATGCAGCACCAACAGTGGTTTTGTTGCTAGGTAGAACTTTAGTGTAGTGAGCACATAACCCATTTACAGGGGAGGAATAATCACTCTTGATTCAGACTTGGTATAACACTCATTTATTCACACAGTAAGATTACAAGCAATATTTATCCCATCTTCCAAATGGAAGTGATACTACCTTTCTGGGTGTACAGATCCAGACTTACCACATCTGTTCCTCTGGATCTTGGGTCAGCCTACCTCTGGTCAGCCACGTCTGCACTGAGGACAGGATCTCACCTCTCTGGCAGAGGAGAGTCCTCTTATGAGAGAGTCTGCTGAGCTCTTTTGGTTTGGTCTGAGTCTTCTTTCATATCTCTTTCTGGCTGGGTTTCTAGTTTTATCCCCACTTCCACACATAGCTTATAGCTTATCACTACCCCATTTGTGGCTTACTTATGTCATTCTATTACTTATCACTCCTGACCAGGGTTGTTCACCCGAGGCCCTACATGTTCCTTACACTGAGAATGTTATTTTTGGAAGAATGTGGAAGATATCAGGACCTTAGTTTGCAAAAACCATAGAAAGTTGCACACAGAACATTATTGACCCATCGTGTATGACCAGGAAGATGGGAATGTTAAGAGTAATGGCAGAAGTGGAGATTGTGACTATAGGATTTCAGTCAAAACAGACTCAATAAAAATTAGGCTAACAGTCATTTGTGTGATATTTTGGCTCCAAATTCTTTCTTATTCTGTCAATGCCCAGGATATTTATTAATGCAGAATTAAAAATAATGGGCTAGTTTCTTAAATGGAATATTGAATCTGTTGGAGTGTTATTATGGATGACTCAGTCAGGTCATCAACAGAAGAAAATAAGTGGCATTATTGAGAGCCACTGGTAGTGAAAGTCCATGAGTGTATACAGCATTGACAACTAATGTTCAGAAGGCCAACCTATCAGAACTATGGGTTCTGTTAGAGGAAACCATCATGCAAGGTGTCATGGAATTACTGTCTTTTGAATGAACTGGCTGTCTCTTGTTGTAAACTTCTTGTGCAGTAACAACTATGAATCTCCCCATTTACCATGCATCTCCATGTTATGTGTACATGTAACCTCACAATTGCATCTCAATCTTGGCTACAACTTTCCCTATATATTTGGGGTAATTGGACAACTGTCCCCAGCTATGTTTATTTATCATTAACATATATCTGGCTAGGGCCATTCTCTGGACAAAAGTATTTCAACAAACATACCTTTGTCCAAGGACAAAACTGCTCATAGATAAACATTAGCTCATCTCACTCACAGATAGAGAAAAGAACCAAAAACAAGTAAATCTTCAATCCCTTCCCTTCACCCTGGATTATTTACACAAGACCCTAATTTCAGAGATTTACCAATCACATTCCTGGGTGATGTTTTAGCCATTTGCTAGATACTGAGTTAAGGCAGGAGCTAGCTGAAGGAGATTGCCTCCAGGCCAGGCAGGCAATAGGTGCCAAGCGTCTTTCTTGTGCAAGTTAAGATTTTAATTCCTCCTCAGCCAGGTGATGTTCCTTGATTATCTGGTCAGCAATTAATCTGAGTGAAAGTGGTTTACTAACCAAATACTACACGCTCTGACATAGGTTCTTAGCCACCTAACATATGTCCCCCTCCCTATCAGAGAGCAGCTGAAGCTGGGATGAGTGGGAAAACTGGGAACAAAGAGAGTTTACTTTCTTGTGACTTCTTGTGACTTTTAATTGCCTAACATTCTACCTAGCCATTTCTAGATTATAATTTGAGCACACAAATTTCCTAATTGATCTAAACCTTTAGTTGACTCTACCAGAGAACTCCCCTTTAGTTATTCCCCTTTTAGGTTGTAATTGGAAGCTGACAATTAATCGCTTTATGTATGGGTCCTTATCACCTCTCTCTGAGACCCTGGAAACGTCAAGCCTCACATTGCTTTACCAGAGAATTACTGTGTGGGTATATATACTGGTTCTCTGAGAGCACTGGGAGAACTGATGGAGAAGAACAAAGATGAGGTTGGAGATGGAAAGAACTAGGTAGAATGATGAGAGAACAGCAGGAGGGACCGAGAGGAGCTAAGTAAGAGAGCAGACAAAAAACTCTACAGATGGAATCACCAAAGAAGAATAAAGTGAATGGACTAAAGAACTCAGTGTGCTTAGCTTCATTGAATATCCCTCAATTAGAATCCTCAGCTGATTGGTAGACTCTTCCCACAGACCCTGGGAGTAAACAATACAGGCTGGACCTCTTATTGTTTGCGTTAGGGCAGAAACAATTGAAAATGAAAAGGTAGTTTCAGAGGGCAGTGAAGTGCTGTTACAGACAAGGGTCTTCAAGGACCTTAGGACCATTATACAGAAAATGGAAGCCCCAGGGGTAAAGGAAGGTGCTTTGCCCTCAGCAGGTGTCTCTGACCCTCCTCAGCTGTCCTGTGTCTCTGTTCTGAGGTCAGAATGAAACTTCCTGTTCCCTCTTTATAGCATCATATGCTTTGGTTCCATTTCCCAGGATGCTTTTCTCTGTAGTGGTCATCCATTCCAAACTACATTTCTCAGAATGCCTCTCGGGCCGTTCCCCAGGATGCCTTTGATGACACCTTCAGTATGGTTGGACTCCGTTCCCCAGGATTCCCTCTCAGTACATTAGAACAGTTCTTGGATGGTTTCCTAGGATCCCTTTCCTGAGAGCATTGCTTCATGTTGGACTCCATTTCCCAGGATGCCTTTCTCGGTATTGGTCGTGTATTCCAAACTACATTTCCCATCAGGACACTCGGGTCATTTCCCAGGTTGCCTTTCACTACAGCATCTTTTGGAGTTCATTTCCCAGGATTCCTTTCTGTATAGCACCATGAAATTAAGGATGTTATTTCCCAGCATGCCTTTCTCTTTACCACTAGTATTTTATTTACATGAATTTTCATAATGCCTTCCTCTGTACAATCACTGTTTGGACCTCATTTCCCAGGATGCCTGTCTCTGTATCCTCACTTCCTCATGGACTTCATTTCCCAGGATGCCTTTCTCTACAGCCTCATACTGTGTTCTGCTTCATTTCCCAGGATGCCTTGCTCCACGGCAACATTTAGGGTTAGGGTTAAAGGTTAGGGATTGGTTTGTGGTTAGATTAAGGGTTTGGGTTAAGTCTTTGGGGTTTTGTTTAGCTTTAGGGCGTCACGGTTAGGGTTTGGGTTTGGTTGTGTGGTTATATTTAGGGGGTCAGGGTCAGGGTCAGGGACAGGTTTGGGGTTAGTGTTAGTGTCAGGGTCGGGGTTTGGGGTTAGGCTTAGGGTCAGGGTCAGTGTTAGGGTCAGGGTCAGGGTCAGTTTTGGGATTAGGATTAGGGTCATGGTCAGGGCCAGGGTCGGGTTTGGGGTTATGGTTAGGGTCACGGTCAGTGTTAGGTTCGGGGTTAGGGCCAGTGTTAAGGTCAGTTTCAGGGTCAGGGTCAGAGTTAGGGTCAGGGTCAGGGTCTGGTTCGGGGTTAGTGTCAGTGTCAGGGTCAGGTTCGGGATTGGGGTTAGGTTTAGGGCCAGGGTCATGGTTAGGGTCAAGGTCAGGGTCAGCTTTGGGGTTAGCGTTAGGTTTATGGTCAGGGTCGGGTTTGGGGTTAGGGTCAGGGTCGGGTTCAGGGTTAGGGTTACCGTCTGGGTTAGGGGCAGGGTTAGTGTTGGTGTTAATGGTTAGGGTCAGGGTCACGGTCAGTGTCGGGTTTGGGGTTAGGGTTAATTTTCTGAGTCAGGGTCAGGTTTGGGGTTAGGGTTAGGGTCAGTGTTAGTGTCAGGTTTAGTATTGGGGTTAATGGTTAGGGTCCGGGTTAGGTTTAGTATTGGGGTTTAGTGGTTAGGGTCAGGGTCGGGTTTGGGGTTAGGGTTATGGTCTGGGTTAGGGGCAGGTTCAAGGTCAGGGTCAGGGTTAGGGTCGTGGTTAGGGTCAGGGTCAGGTTTGGGGTAGGATAAGGGTCAGGGTCTGGTTTTGGGTTAGGGTTACGGACTGGGTTAGGGGCAGGGGCAGGGTTAGGGTCAGGGTCGGGTTTGGGGTTAGGGTTAGGGTCGGGGTCAGGGTCGGGTTTGGGGTTAGGGTTACAGTCTGGTTTAGCGGCAGGGTTTAGGTTAGTGTTTAGTTACGGGCGTTCTTTGCCCTCAGCAGGCATCTCTGACCCTCATCACGTGTCCTGTGGCCTCCATTCCTGGGTCAGAAGGAAACTTCCTGTTCCCTCTTTATAACATCAGCATGCTTGGACTCCATCAGTACGTGTTGAACTACATTTCCCATCATGCCTCTCGGGTCTCCTCCCAGGATGCTTTTCTCTGTATTGTCCATTTATTCCAAACTACATTTCCATCATTCCTATAGGGTTCAGAAAGTAACTTCCTGTTTTCTCTACATACCGTGAGTGTGCTTTGGACTCCATTTCCCAGGATGCCTTTCTGTGTAGTGTCTATTAAAAACTACATTTCCCATCATGTCCTCAAATCCTTTCCCAGGATGCCTGTCATTATAGATCACTATCTGTTGGATTCCATTGCCCAGGATGCCATTCTCTACCGTGTCAATTCATTTGGACACCATTTCCCAGGATGCCTTGCTCCACAGCATCAGTATGATGGACTCCATTTCCCAGGATGCCTTTCTCTACACCATCACTACATTTCAGACTTCATTTCCCAGGATGCCTTTCTCTACAGCATCACTCCATTCTGGACTCCATTTCCCAGGATGCCTTGCTCCACAGCACCATGGCACTGTGAACTCCAATTCCCAGGTGTGCTGTGTCCCCAGCTTTTTCCCATTTTCTTCAGCAGGTGTCCAGGCCCTCAGCATGTGACCTGACCTTCTGCAGGGTTGTGCTGCCTCAGTGGGTAGTGTCAGGGTCACGGGGTCAGGGTTAGGGGTAGAGTCAGGGGGTCAAGGTCCTGGGGTCAGAGTCATGGGGTCAAGGTTAGGGTTTGTGTCATGGGGTTGGGTAAGGCTTAGGGTTAGGGTTAGAGTTAGATTTAGGCTTTGGTTCAGGTTAGGGTTAGTGTACGGGAGTTTGTGGTTAGGGTTATGGTTAGATTTTGGCTTGGGCTGAGGTTATTGGTGGGGGAGTTTGTGGTTAGGGTTAGGGTTAGATTTAGGTGTGGGGTCAGGTTAGGGTAGGTGAGTATGTGGTTAGGGTTATGGTTAGATCTAGGCTTTGGGTCAGTTTAGGGTTAGTGTAGATGAGTTTGTGGTTAGGGTTAGGGTTAGCTTTAGGCTTGGAGTCAGGTAAGAGTTTGGGTAAGTGAGCTTGTGGTTTGGGTTTTTGTTAGAGTTAGGTTTAGGGTCATGTTAGTGTTAGTATTATGGTTGAGGTTTGGGTAAGGTTAGGGATAGTATTATGGTTAGGGTTTGGGTCATGTTAGGGTTAGGGTGAGGTTATGGTTAGGGTTAGGCCTTCTGTCATGATACTGTTATGGTAAGGCAGTTTGTGGTTAGGGTTTTGTGTTAGGGTTTGGTTTATGGTCAGGTTAGTGTTAGGGTTAGTCTTAGGGTTCTGGTCAGGTTAAGGTTAGGATCCTGTTAGGGTTATGGTTAGGCTTGTGTCAGGTTAGAGTTAGGGTTAGGCTTTGTGGCAGGTTAGGGTTATGGGGTGAAGGTTATGTGTTTAGTTAGTTGTTGGGGTTATTTGTTAGTTCAATCTGTGACCTTTGCCCTCCTGAGGTGTCCTGTTTCCTCCACTCTCCGGTCAGAAGGTAACTTCCTGTTCCCTCTTTATACCATCAGTAGGCTTCCCATGATGCATTTCTCTATGACATCACCACATATGGACTACATGTCTCAATATCCCTTTCTCTATGACATCATTACATATGAACTACATTTCCTGTAATATTTTCTCTGTGACATCATTACATGTGGACTACATTTCCCATAATGCCTTTCTGTGTGACATCATCACATATGACTACATTTCCCATGGTGTATTTCCCATTGTCATCATTACATTTGGACTCCATTTCCCAGGATTCCTTGCTCTGTATTTTCTCTATGTGTTTGACTTCATCTTCCAGGATGCCTCCCCAGGGTTAGGGTTAGGGTTAGGATAGGGGAGTTTGCAGTTAGGGTTAGGGTTAAGTTTAGGGTTAGGGTTAGGGTTAGCGTTAGGGTTAGGGTTAGGATTGGGAATTTGAGGTTATGCTTAGGGTTAGATTTAGCCTTAGGGTCAGGTTCGGGATTCTGTAGGGTTGTTTGTGTTTAGGGTTATGGTTATGGTTATGGTTATGGTTATGGTTAGGGTAGACGAGTTTGTGGTTAGTGATAGGGTTAAATTTAAGATCTGCGTCTGGTTACCCTGGATAACAGTATCCCTCTCATCCTTTTATGATGTGGTGAACACCAAGTATAAAATTAATTCACTGTTACTTCATAACTCTATTTTTATTCCTGTTATGAATTATAATATAAATATCTGCACTTCCTGACAGACTTTGGCCAGTCCTATGGGAGGGTCATTGATTCTCGCAAGGGAGCCATGACCTAAAAGGTTGAGAAGCACTGCTATAAAATGATATAAATAAATACATAAACAGTAGGTAAAAATGGAATAAAATTCTTTGTTTTAAGATTTATTCATTCATTTATATACAGTATTCTATCTACACGTATTTCTGCACACCAGAAGAGGAACCTGATCTCATAGGTGGTTGTGAGCCACAATGTGACTGCTGGGAATTGAACTCAGGACCTCTGGAAGAGCTCTCAGTGCTCTTAACCTCTGAGCAATCTCTTCCCAGCCAGAAAACAAAATTCTTAAATTGTGAAACATAGAAAAAGAGAAAAAAAAAACTATTAGTAAGGCTTAAAAGAAAATGAATATTAAAAAATAATACTAATCGAATGTTTTCTAAAAATGATAAAAAATATCTAAAAGGCAATATTTGTAGCTATACTGACTTTAAATGGAGGGAGCGCACACCACTGGTAGTGTGAATGTATCCCACTTTAGTCCCATTTAAAGTCGATAGTCACTGAATGCTTTTAAGCTAACACATGGGAAGTTACAGCAAAATGGCCTGGATCTCAAACCTATTGCTGATTGCACTATATCAGTCAGGATTGAACATATCTTCACAGGAGAGTTCGCTAATTGGAACCTGAATACTTGGTAGTTCAAGCTATCCTCCATAAACTTAACATCAGCCAATAGTTTCTGTCTTTATCCACATGGAAGGAATTAATGCATGCAGGAAAATTACAATGAAAGTCACTCACCATGCCCCATCAGTCCTTTGTAATGGAGACCCTGTAGCTCAATGCACTCAACTGCAGTCTATGATCAAGCTATTGCCTAGTCTAATGCCCACTGTAGTGTACACAGTGGCCCATCCACCTGCTGCAGGCCCAACCTCTGTCTGCAGGCCAGTTCCACTGTTCCTCCTCTTCTGGTCTGAAGGGAGAAGCCATTTTCCACACAGATTTCCTTTCTCTGTTGTGCAATGGACAATTCAATATATGTGGTTCAAACTGGTAATTTAAGAACTCAGTTATGGCGTGAACTTGTAAACCAAAATTTAGCATGATGAGTCAGGAGATAATAAAGACAGGGTTCAAGCCCACCTAGAGACAGGGTTCACATCCACCTCAATGAATGTAGGAGACCTTGACATAAACTGCTTTTCAAAAAGACCAGAAATGCCCCTGTTCTAGAATTAATATACCTCCATTGCATACCAGGACTTAATGTTAATTGTGACCCTGTAATGGTCTCTTGTGCAGCATGTTAGAGGCCAGATTTTTAATGGAAGGATGGGCCTTTCTACTGGTTGTAAACCAGGGTTGGCTCCCATGTTATGGAATGTAGCTATTTAATCTTAGAGAACAAATGTGGTGGTATTGTATTCTCCAAAATATTGTGCCTGCTAATTAAACATAGAGGTTAGGTAGTGGTGGTGCACACCTTTAATCCCAGCACCTGGTTGGTGGAGCCAGGCATACGGCTGGGTTCAAGGCCACATTAGAAATAGACCGGCATGGTGAATCATGCCCTTAATCCTAGAACACAAGCCTTTAATCCCATCAAGTGACAGCAGAAAGAGAAAGATGCATAAGGCGTGAGGACCAGAAACTGGAAGCATTTGGCTGGTTAAGCATTTGGCTAGTTAAGCATTTGGCTGGTTAAGCTTTTCGGCTTCTAGTGGCAGTTCAGCTAATACCCATTTGGATGAGGACTCAGAAGCTTTCAGGCTGAGGAAACAAGTCTACCTGAGGAACTGGGGAGGTGAGGAGGCAGTGGCTTGTTCTGTGTCTCTGATCTTCCAGCATTCACCCCAATAACTGGTCTCAGGTTTGATTTTATTAAATAAAAATTTTAAGATTTCTGCTACAAAGAAACACTTACATCTTATCATACTAATCTCTACCTGACATGGTTAGCATACTATTTATCTTTGAGGTACTTGTGATGCAGTCCTATCTTACCTAAATTCTACATTGTGAATTAATGTCTCCTAAGAACTGACCCTCACCAAAACATCCCCTACCCTAACACTAACGAGAGCCAAAACCAAATCTAACCATAACCCTAACCACAAACACCCTATCCTAAACATAACATGTCACTAAGCCTAAATCTAACCCTTACCCTAACCACAAACTCCTCTACATTAAAAC
>NW_023412591.1:0-39472 GCF_903995425.1 Onychomys torridus
CTGAGTGTTGCCTGCTTTACTAGCCTGCTAGTCTTGTGTTTTCAAGGTGCAGAGGGGAGCAGGGGGATACTTGCTGGTTTTGGAGGCTGGAGGAAGAGGATTTCAGGGGAAGCTGGTGTAAGGGATTCAAAGGAGGCATGGAGGAGGGGAGGGTTCTGGTTGTGTTCTTTGATAGAGCTAGGTCGACCCTGAGAATTGGGTCTGAGGTAATAGAGTGGGGAAGGTCTGAAGGTAGCCTACTGTGTCTTCTGGATGGCTTGCCTGTGGTCAAGCATGGGGTGTCTGTCCAATTTGGTGGCTGAGACACAGAGATGAGGCCAGAAGGGAAGAGCAATGGGGGATGGTCTGTAGGATCCACCGGAGGTATGTACATGAGGGGATGGAACGCTGTAGCTGGTGTTCTTTTCCAGAGCTAACGGTGACCCTGAGAAGTGGGCCTGGGGTAATAGAGAGAGTGGGGAAGGTCTGAGGTTCCTTGATGACTTTCCAAACATAAGAATCCCAAATAAATTTTCCTTTCTAAACTGTTGCATCCACCATGATATTTTATATTGTTCCACAGTGAGGAACTTACCTTGCTGGCCAGAGATAAAAATTCATCAGTAATCTTGCCTTGATTCTTCAGTTTCATAAGTTCATCTTCTCACAATGAAGTACCTTCTTCAGTTGCTAGGGCTGTAATACTATGGATTCCTGGTAAGGAGAGAAAGGGGATTCAGTAGGAAATGGAGCAAGGATGGCTCTAGGGTACCTGCTGTTCAAGTCTTACTGTCCACATATGAAATGGAAGGTCTTGTCTTCTAGGATGCAAATGTGTGAGGTTTAGATCTGTGAAAGTGAGATGTTAGATGAGACAGTATCTGTGATATTGGGAAGACTTTGGCATAGATGGAATTGAATGGCCTGGTCTACAGTACCTTGAGAATCTCTTTAGAATGATGTACTCACATGTTTTTTTTTAAATGCATTGGTTATATAGACAAAATTTTTAGCCACAACATGTCAAGTTCTCATTTGAAATACAAAAGTTGAAGATAATCTTAAATATTGCTGATGAATTTTCCACATTATTTTATGCTTCTTTCTTATTATTTTAGCTTCCATTAGTGATGTTGTGAGGATTAAGACTCCACTTCCCCTGCTGATCTCCACGAATGGACAGCCTCCATTTCCTGCAGGTCTACTCAAAGCCTTCTAGATAATGATGGTGACACTGATTTGAACTGACAGTAGAAGAAGATGGACCAGTCATTACAGTTCCTTATCTATGAGGATTCTAACCAGGAATATGTAGTTTCCTGATTGATTCATTGGCACTGCATCATTTTTCACACTGAAAATGAGCAGATCAGAGGCAGAGAATGTTTGAGTTCATTACTGCACGCATGCTATACATATTCTACCCACAGTGACAAAGACACTAACTAACTTTTTTCTTGCTTGGTGTGGCCCAACTTTCACTTGTGTTGCTTGTCCCAAGAGAAACATATCACTGTGTGTGTGTGTGTAACATATTATTTTTTTTGTCTCAATTTGTTTTATTTTTAGTTTAGATTCACAGAGTTATTTAAAGGTTTCTTTTTAAGTTTAGGAATTATTGTGTTCATTCTGAAACATATATTCTACTTTCATTTTTTAATGGTTATTTTGTCTATAGTTTAAAATCTATTAATATGAAAGAACTGTCACTTATGTTATTGTATTGGTTAGTTTTTATGATGAAATCTTTCTTTTGGAAATGTTTTTGGAATGAAGCCCCAATACACTAGTTTTTGATTCTGCTGAAGGTGCACACAATGTTGTAGTCTTTGTTGCTCTTGTTTAATAAGAATAAATTTTAGCAACATCTATAACTTAGAATACACCATATAAACAAACTCAAAGTAAAAAAAAAAAACACAAGGTCATCTCACTAGATGAAGTAAAGGCATTTGACAAAATCCAACACCCCTTCATGATAAAGGTCTTGGAGCAATCAGGAATACAGGGAACATACCTAAACACAATAAAGGCAATCTACAGCAAGTCAACAGCCAACAACAAATTAAATGGAGAGAAACTCAAAGCAATGCCACTAAAATCAGGAACAAGGCAAGGCTGCCCCCTCTCCCCATACTTATTCAATATAGTACTTGAAGTTCTATCCAGAGCTATAAGACAACATAAGGAGATTAAGGGGATACAAATTGGAAAGGAAGAAGTCAAGCTCTCCCTATTTGCAGATGACATGATAGTATACATGAGTGACCCCAAAAATTCAACCAAGGAACTGATACAGCTTCTAAACACCTTCAGCAACATAGCAGGATACAAGATCAACTAAAAAAAATCAGTAGTCCTCCTATATACAATAGACAAACAGGCTGAGAAGGAAATCAGAGATACATCACCCTTTACAATAGCCACAAATGATATAAAATACCTTGGGATTACTCTAACTAAGCATGTGAAGGACCTATATGACAAGAACTTTAAGTCCCTGAAAAAAGAAATTGAAGAAGATGTCAGAAAATGGAAAGATCTCCCATGCTCAAGGATAGGGAGGATTAACAAAGTAAAAATGGCGATGTTACCAAAAGCAATCTACAGATTCAACACAATCCCCATCAAATTACCAACACAATTCTTCACAGATCTGGAAAGAATAACACTTAATTTCATATGGAAAAACAAAAAGCCCAGGATAGCCAAAAAGAATCCTGTACAATAAAACAACCTCTGGAGGCATCACAATCCCTGACCTCAAGCTCTACTATAGAGCTCCCGTAATAAAAACAGCTTGGTACTGGGATACATGTGGACCAATGGAATCGAATTGAAGACCCTGACATTAACCCACACACCTATGAACATATAATTTTTGACAAAGAAGCCAAAAATGTACAATGGAAAAAAGAAAGCATCTTCAACAAATAGTGCTGGCATGACTGGATGTCAATGTGTAGAAGGCTGCAAATAGATCCATATCTGTCACCGTGCACAAAACTCAAATTTTCAATCTAATTTTAAATGTACTTTTTAGAATTTAATGCATGCTACAATATATTTGATCACATTAACCACACCTCCTCCCTATAATTCTTCTCAAATTCACCCTCACCCTATTCAGATTTAACAAACTTTTTTTTTTTAAAATAACCCATTGAGACTAGTTTGTCCTGCCCATACACACATGGGTGAGGGACCAACACACCAGGGACCAAAACACAAGGGGACAATCCCTAAAGAAAACTGATTCTTACTATTCTAACAGCCATCAAAAAGAAGATGCAAAGCAAGTCTCAAGAACATGGGAACACTAAAATAACATAACATTCTGTTTGACCTGAGGAGCTATATATAATAAAAAGCATTCTTATAACATATGCCACCTTTTACAGTAGTGCCATGAAAAGCATAGCAAAATACTTTTGATTGGATTTAAGTCCCATTTCATGAGATGAAATTGATACCTGACACAATTTTTGGGACCCAGAATCTGTGGCTATAAGTCATAGAACCTATGATAGGACTTGCAAATGAAGAAACTTGGATAAACCAGTGAACAAAATGAATAAAGAACACTGCAATAAAGAAAACTTGTGTTCTCAGTAATAGCCCTTCACAAGAAAATACGTAAAAGAAGGCATGTAGCTAATAAGAAAAATGTTTGTATCTTGCTCAAGAACTGAAAGAATGAATGCATACCCTTTTCATACCTTAATCAATGGAAAATAATTTATTGAAAGAAAAAAATGTTCTTTTTATTCCTGGCCACTTCCTTATGATTTGTATTTTTTTTAGTGCCAGGAGCAGGAAGGAAAATTAATTTATAATTCCCTATTCTTGTATTCAACATTATTTGATGGACTACAGTCTATGTATTGGGAATACAGACCTCTGTTGCAATTATGCCATCACATATAATAACTTTTTCCATATTTTCACATAAAACTATTATAAAAATATATTCATCCACATAATTCATTTCATATGAGAGTCTAGAAATGAAAAAAATAAATTCCTAGTGAAAACAAATTGATCAGGATTTGTCTGATAAGTACATTTATGAAAATTCATCTGAAAGAAGTTTTTGAAGTAGCAAAATATATTTTAAATCTTTATAAAAGCAGTAGATACAGCATAAATGCTTTCCATTCTAATATGTGAGATTTTTATTTATTTAATTTGTGTTTGAAATTTCACTGTATATATTCATTGTACATAGTACTTAAGAGCCATACATTGTACCATGAACATAAACCTCCATATTCACCTCAAAGTTCTTCTATGTATTGATTTGTGAATATACTTTGGACATTTAAATCAATATACTTCATAATATTAAAATTGCATTTATTAAGTAGAGTGAAAAACAGTTAGTTCAAGAGTTAAATTATATTGTTTCATATCATCTATCAATCAGTGTGCTAGGAACTCGATGACAATGCTTTTGATATCTTCCCTCAGCCCTGACGATCAAAAGCTGTGTGTCATTTAGTAAATCTCCTAGATTTTCTACACTTTTAGTTGGGCATCTATAGAATGAATTTAGGTAAATCTCACAGTAGGTCAAAGAGATAATTTCTAAATTCATATTCAATATCATTTTGTACTAAAAATCCAAGGAAAAGGAAAGTTACCCAAGTAGGGAAATCATTCTTTAAAAAAAAATATAGAATCACCAATTGTGGCAAATGCATGCATTGCTAGATGGGAGATAGAGGCAAGGAGATCATTAGTTTGATGACAGCCCATGTCTTATTGTGTCAAGAAAAAAAAAAAAAACAAAAGAAAGCAAACAAAGCACTTGTGACAATAAATGTCATACATTTGTTTTCTAATATTTTTAATATTTTTTTATTATTTTATCTGAGTCCTAAGCAGAAAACTTGTGGCTTACACAGTAAACCAAGTTGTTAAACATATATATATGAAAATATGAACTTTTTATTTCTCATGTTTAAAATAGTATAGGCTAGTTTCCTTTTGTTTCAATTAATTTTTACTTTAGGATTAAATTATTTAATATTTGCTAGAGTTACATACTATTCTTTGTATCATCCAGTGTCATTGTTACTTACAATCCAGTTACTGTCATTCTAAGCCATGTGAAACTGACAAAATTGTCAAGTTCTATTCTATTTGAAATGAACAGCATGGGTTTGAGTATCAAGGAATTAACATGTTCTCCTCATTTGGTGAGGGTACACCAGCTGACTAACTGTGCTGAGTAACTCTGACCCACCATCATTTTCCCTAGTGATGATACCAAAGGAAGACCTTGGGAATATGGAGTAACATTCACAGATAACACTGAGACATTAAAAGAGTGTATCTAGTTTTTCTTTACCTAGATGGAGTTTTCTGTGAACTTGGACTCCTATGTTGTGGCTACATTACACAATGGTTTACCAGCAAGATTCTCATTCAAAGTTAACAAGAATTTAACGAATTTTATTTTCCTTACAGAAAAAAAAAAAAAAAACCAAAAACTTTGAATGGCAGAGTTTTCCTAAGACTCAATAAGGAGGAGATATGAAAGTGCTCCTATTCATTCTTTCCTAGTCTTCTAAGAGTCTTTCTCTTAAGAAGCCTTTCCTACTAGATAAGATATAGGAGCCATATGACAAGTATGGAGGGCTTTCCTAGATGGTTTTCTATTATAATCAACACTATGACCAAAAGCAATGTGGAGAAAAAGCAGGTCAGTTTACAGTTGACATCACAATACATCATGAAGGGAAATAAGGGCAAGAACTCATGCAGGCCCTGAGTCATGAGGCAGGAACTGAAGCAGAGGGCATGGAGGAGTGATGCTCACTGATTTACTCTCCATGGTTTGCTCAGCTGATTTTTTACATCACTCGGGTTCATCTGCCCAGAGGTGGCACTGTTGACACTGGGCTGGATGTTTTCACATCTAGCATTAATCAAGACAATACCCCACAGACTTGTCTAGAGGTCAGTCTGATAGAAGTATTTTCTCAATTGAAATCCCCTTTTCTCAGATGTTCTAACTTGTATCAAGCTGATAAAAACAACCAGGAAAAGGGCTTTCATCAGGCTGTAATAACTTGCTATCCTGAACTCCATATTCCATTTTTGAGACAAAAAACATCCCCTTTACTCTAGTATTTGCATAGAACTATTAGCTTTCTGTCAGTGACAAGAGATTTTTTTTCAAAATTATGTGTATTTGTTGGTGTCTTTTTCTGCATGTAAGCACACATGCGTGTGGTGTGGGTGTCTACATAGTACAGAAGGGATAGATCCAATCCCCTGATCTGGACTTTTAGGCAATAGTGAATAGCTCAGCAAAGGCACTAGCTACTAACCTCAGGTCCTCTGGAAGAATAGTAAGAACTCTTAACTGCTGAGTCATATACTAACCCCTGGAGAAATCTTTCTATTCTCAGAATATGGTACTAAAATTAGTTCATTGGGAGAACTGGTGAAGTGTCTCAACAGATAAAAGTTCCTCCATCAAGGAAAACAACTTTAGTTTTCCCTGGACCAACATGGTAGGAGAGGAGGACTCCTAAATGTGTCTCCTGCCTTCCTCCTATGTGCCATGGAAAGAACATACTTATACACACACATATGAATTCATAATAAATGAGAAAATATAATTTTATTGAGGCATAATTGCTGGATGAAAAGTTATATATATTTAATTCATATGAAATAAGTGAGTTGAAATTTGCCTGTGACATATGAATAGCCAAAACACCAGTGACCAATCCCTGGATTTCAAGTTTCCTCAAATCATATTTCTTATGACGATTATTATTATTATTATTATTATTATTATTATTATTTTGTTTTTTCAAGACAGGCTTTGCCTGTGTAATAATCCTGGCTGTCATGGAATAGTCTGGCCTCAAAGTCACAGAGATCTGACTGCCTCTGTCTCCCCAGTGCTGGGATTGAAGGCTTGAACCATCACCACCTGGTGACAATTATTTTTAATAATTGTCACTCTTATATTTAAATGATAAACATTTAAGATATGCAATCCTAATATATTAATTTAATTTTGTGCTCCTACTGAGACACATTCAATAAGTGTGTTTTTCCCAGCACTCAGAAGGCAGATCCAGGCAGATCTCTGTGAGTTCGAGGCCAGCATGGGCTACCAATTGAGTTCCAGGAAAGGCGCAAAGCTACACAGAGAAACTGTCTTGAAAAAACCAAAAAAAGACGTATTTATCTTTAAAAGTGATGAAAGTAGAGCAAAAGCATAATTACTCAACTCATAGGGAAGGAGTGCATGCAAGTCTTCATTTTCACTCCCAGTCTTTCTGTAATATAGGATTTATTAACTGTCTAGTGTAGGACAGATTGACAGATTTTATCATTTTTTCCTATTAAGTACTACATTTTATTTTATTATTGTCATCTGGTCATAAAAGATATGTTACATCATTTTCGCAATTATGAGAAGCCTGCATGACTCTTTCCTCTATCTGTACTGTAACAGTAACCTGAGCCTTTGCATATTGCTCCCTGGGGAGGACCCACCCTTGCTAGTCTGAGATAAAAGCTCAGTTGGCATCCTGTGATGACTGACCCATCATCACAGACTGCCTCCTCAAAATGAAGTTGCCTGTTCTGCTGTTGGTGCTGCTGGTGTTCTGTATTCATGGTGAGGACAGGGGGAAGTGAGAAAGGAGAATGCATATGGAGGATGAGCTCTGAGTACCAATGCTTATTCTATGTATTCTGTCCATTCATGAGAAGGATAGAGTGGCCTGTGAAGTTTACATCTATCAGAGGGAGGATTCAGATAGGAGAGAACTTGCTTTATAATGAAGATTATGACACAGATGAAATGGGATGGTATAATTAATGCCTTGAAGTACCTTAGAGATTTCAACTCACTTGGTTTGTCAATAAGGGAAGTTTAGTGTATAAAGCATTATATGTAAAAATAAAAGTCTCATTTGAAATTAATATCAAAAAAGAATACATAAAATTTGTTCATGAAGTGTGTCTTTAGCTTTGTGCTTCTCTGTCTTTATTTCAGCTTCTAGAGGTGATGTTGTGATGACCCAAACTCCAACCTCCCTGCCTGTCAGCATTGGAGATCAAGCCTCCATCTCCTGCAGGTCTAGCCAGAGCCTCCTACTAAGTAGTGGAAACACTTATTTGGAATGGTACCTGCAGAAGCCAGGCCAGTCTCCACAACTCTTGATATACATGGTTTCCAATAGATATTCTGGAGTCCCAGACAGGTTCAGTGGCAGTGGGTCAGGCACAGATTTCACACTCAAGATCAGCAGAGTGGAACCTGAGGATTTAGGAGTATATTACTGTATGCAAGGTTCACATTTTCCTCCCACAGTGATTCAGACCCTAACAAAAACATCCTTGCTTGGGGAGGCCCAGGTGCCAAATATGTTACTTATCTGTGTGAGAGAGGGAGGGGCACTGAGGATTTCCAGATTATTGCTTGTAGCTGAGGGATTTGGAGCATGAGTGCCTGTCTTGGCTACACCCCAAGGGTCAAGCAACTCAGTTTTCTTCAGCTGCAGTAACAATGAAATGGCCTCAAAAGAATGGTGAACACACGCATTCTCAGCAACCATGAACAACTGGGCTAAGGCTGAGTGAAATCCCATCCTGACCAAAAAGCCCTTGTTTGCCTTCATCATTCCAAATATTCTGTAAAATAGAATGAGAGATATCCCCTTGTTAAAATTTGCTCTTCAGTATATAATTACTTCATTTGTCACATTTTGTATCTTTGACATAAATTCCATTTTACTTAACATAAATATTGTATATTCTTCTTTGCTTTGTTTTCTCTTTGTGTAAAGTATGTTCACTGGCTCCCCAAGTTCAGACTATATTACTCATGAAGTGGTTTTTTTTTTTCTGATGAACAAATAGTTCTTTTTATCTTCATTCTGATGTTGTTACCATTTTGACTCCATTTTTTATTTCAAGTACATGCACAGTTAATGATGGGTAGGAACATATCCATGCTAGAATTTTCTGGTTATTTTTTAATATTTTCCTTCCATTGTTCCATTTTTTTGTTTGGTATTTTTATGTATTGACAAAGTTTTAACTTTTTTCTATAGTTGTATAAATTTGGTGAATTTAATGTATACCTATTTTCAGGTTAAATTACTTTTCTATAGTTTCCCAAGAGTGCTTATTTTCCTTTCATTCCTGAAATTTTCTGCTAATTGTATTTTTTTTTTTTGGTGGGGCAGACAACTTTTTGCTGTTGTTTCTTGCTAGAAGTTTGGCTATATTACCCAATTATTTCCTATATGTTATATTCTTTTTAAGAAATTAGTATAAGTCTAGTAGATTCCCCTCAATGTAACAACATAAATTAAGTCAGTCTCTCTCTCTCTCTCTCTCTCTCTCTCTCTCTCTCTCTCTCTTTTTCTCGTTCCCAGAGATTTGATATTTTGGACAGATGTTTTGAATTGAATTTATTGAGAGTCTTTGAGTTTCCAGGACCTGCATGTTCAGATAGAACTTCATTAACTATGTTTTCTGTATGTTCACCTTTCTCTCCTCTTTCCATAAAACTAACAATATAAATTTCTATCCATTCAATAGTGTCCCATATATCAGCTGTGTTGTTAATTTTAAATTTTGTTTTATTTTAATGCATTATATACTTTGGAAATTTAAAAACATAAATAGTGATGATTTTATATTTTTATTTTTACTCTCAATTATCTTCTTCCCTCTAATACTGAAACTACTATTCTAGACAATCTCCTCCATCTATAATGATTTTTTACATCAGTGAGTTAATTTTCTTTGCTTGCATAAACATGAGTTGGGTCTTACATACTGGAACATAGAAGACTGTTAATGCCTAATAGCTATAATGGGCACAATACTAAAGAGAATGGCACAGACTTTCCCAGAAGCTATTAACTCTAATAGCCTGTTATTGAAGAGTAGGAACTCATCAGGCTGTCCTCCATTCATGATAAAATGTTGATGGATCCAATCGTGTGCAGGGAACCACAGCAGTGATTTCACAAGTACAATGATCATACCCAGAACCCACTATTTCAGAGTTCCTTGCCATCCTTTTACTCTTTCATTCTTCCCACATCCTGCTGATGTCCCTTGAGCCTGAAGAAGGGATATACATATCCTGTTGAGGATTAGTATGAACATAAGATACCCCAAAAATTTTATGAGGGAACACTTACAACTGATAAACAACTTTTGTCAAATGGCCAGATACAAGATTAACTAACAAATAAATAAACAAATAAATAAATAAATAAGTAACCCTCCTACATACAAATGATAAATGGGATGACAAAAACCAGAGAGTCAACACCCTTGGCAATAGCCTCAAATAATATAAAATGTCATGGGGTAACTCTAACCAACCAAGTGAAAGACTTGTATGACAAGAACTTCAAATCTTTGAAGAATGAAATTGGAGATGATGATTGGAAAGATCTCCAAAGTTCATGGATTGGTATGATTAACATAGTAATAATGGCCATCTTACCAAAAGCAATCTACAGATTATGTGAAATTTCCATTAAAATCCTAACACAATTCTTTACAGACCTTGAAAGAACAATACTCAACCTCACATGGAAAAACAAAGAGCCCAGGATAGCTAAAACAATCCTGTACAATAAAATTATTTCTGGAAATATCACCATCCCTGATTTCAAGCTCTACTACAGAGCTACAGTAATAAAATCCACATGGTATTGTTATCAAAAAAGTCAGGTGGACTAGTGGAATGGAATCAAAGACCCAGACATAAGTCCACACACCCATGAATACCCGATTTCAACAAAGAATCCAAAATTATACAATGGAAAAAAGAAACCATATTCAACAAATGGTGCTGGTCTAACTGGATGTTGATATGTAGAAGAATGCAAATAGATCCATATATATCACACTGCACAAAACTCAAGTCCAAGTGGATCAAAGACCTCAACATAAATCCAGATATACTGAACCTGATAGAAGAAAAAAGTGGGAAATGGCCTTCAACAAATTGGTACAGCAGATAACTTCCTGAAAGAAAACATCAATAGTACAGATATAAAAATTGACAATTAATAAATGGGACCTCATGAAAATGAAAGGCCTCTTTAAGGTGAAGAACACCATTAATAGTACAAAATGGTCATGTACAGAATGGGTAAAGATTTTCACCATGCCCAATCCAACAAACGGCTGTTTGCTAAACTATATAAAGAACTCAAGAAACTAGACACCAATAAAAGAAAATAATAAAATGGGCTCGGCGGTGGTGGTGCACACTTTTAATCCCAGCACTCGGGAGGCAGAGGGAGGTGGATCTCTGTGTGTTTTAGGCCAGCCTGGTCTAAAGAGCGAGATGCAGGAAGGGCGGAAGGCTACACAGAGAAACCCTGTCTCAAAACAAAACAAAACAAAAACAAAAACAAACAAACAAAAAAAGAAAATGGAGTATAGACCTAAACATAGAATCCTCAATAGAAGAACAGAAGAATCTCAAATGCTGGAGAAACACTTAAGGAGATATTCCATGTCCTTGGCCATCAAGGAAAATGCAAATCAAACTAATTCTGAGATTATATATGACTACTGTCAGAATGGCTAAGATCAAAAATACATGTTACAGCTTGTGCTTGAGAGGATGTGGAGGAAAGGGAACACTCTTCCATTGCTGGTGGAAATGCAAAGTTCTATGGCCACTTTGGTAATCAATGTGGTGATTTCTTAGAAAATTGGAATCAATCTACTTTAAGACCCAGCTGTACTACTCGTGGCCATATACCCAAAGGATACTCATGTCACAAAGATAGTTGCTCAATATGTCTGTAGCAGCTTTATTCACAATAGCCTAAAACTTAAAACAACTTAGATGTCCCTCAACTGAAGAATGGATAAAGAAAATATGGTAAATTTGCATAATGAAGTATTACTCAACTGTTAAAAATCATGACTTCATGAAAACTGCAGCCAAATTGAAGAAACCAGGAAAAAAAAACCATCCTGAGTGAGGTAATTCAGATGCAGAAAGACAAACATTGTATGCACTCACTTATAATGAATATTAGCTATAAAGTAAATGATAACTGTGGTAAAAATCCACAAGCTCACAGAGGCTATGTAACAAGGAGACTCCATGGTGGGGAATCATGGTTCTTCCTGGGAAGGGGAAGAGATCTCTTGGGTGGACTGGTGGTAGGTGGGGATGGAAACATGATGGATAAGGTGGGTGTGGGGTGGGGGGAGAGTACTAAAAGAGACAACAGGAAAGGAGGTTATTTTAGAGTCAGGAAGAAACATGGTACCGAGGAAAATTCTCAGGAATCTACAAATGATCCAAACTAAGACTGCTAGCAAAAGGACACTTAGCCTGAATTGGCCACCTCCTGTGACCAGGTAAGACTACCAGTAGACAGACTGAGACACACATCCAGTCACAAGACTTTTGTCCTACAGTATGCGCTGCCAGTGGGATGTGCTGGAGTAAGGTGAAACAGAGATTTGGGGAGTGGCCAATCAATGACTGGTTCAGCTTGAGACCCATGGCACAAGAGGGAGCTCACCCCTGACACTGCCTTGTGCACCAGGACCCACAGGCTAAATGGCCCAGAGACCTAGGATCAAACAAAAATGGAGAAAAAGTAGCAATGTAATGACGCTTAAGGATATTCTGCTATATTCATAGAGTGGTGTCTAGCCCAATAGTCATCAAAGAGTCTTCATCCAGCAACTAGTGGAAACAGATGCAGAGATCCACTATCAAACATTAGGGCAAGCTTGGGGATTCCTCTTGAAGAGAGAAAATAATTATTGTAATAGCCAGAGGGGTCAAGGACATCACAAGAAACCCTGCAGAATCAACTAGCCTGTGCTCAGAGGAGCTCATAGAGGCTGATCCAATTACCAGGGAGCCTGCACGGGACTGATCTAGACTCTCAGCATATTGGTGACAGCTGTGTAGTTATGTCTTTTTGTGGAACTCTTAACAGTGTGAGCAGAGGCTGTTTCTGACTCTTGATGGCTTTTGAGATCTCATTGCTCATATTGGGTTACCTTTCCCAGCCTTGATGCAAGATGAGGTGTTTAGTTTTACTACAACTCTATATGCCATGTTTTGTCAACATCCATGGGAGGCATTCACTTTTCTGAATATAAATGGAGGAGGCATGGAAGGGGGTGGCAGAAGATATGAGGGGGTTGGGGGGAAGGAGGGAGGGGAAACTGTGCTTGGGGTGTTAAAATTAATTTAAAAAAAGCACATAAAATAGATTGTATGACCTATAAGGTCTTCCACAATACAACAATGTAGGAATAAGATTAATTTTCATAAAATAAAAAAAAACAAACAAACAGTGAACCACACAAGAAAAAGCCTTCAGCTACTCAGCTCCTTGTTTTCATGAGTCCCATAAAAGAAAACTCAAAAATAAAACTTGTCCCTTGAGGATCTCTTGTCCTTCCATCTCTGCCCTCTGTCTGTCTTTACAATGTCACTTCCTTCTAATCTTTATTGTCATTTTGCTTTTAGTCAAGTTTCCTTGCTACTTTGCAAATCACATTAGTACATGTTTAATCAAACACTTAAAATCCTGCAACATTCATCCAGACGTTGACCATCACTAACAAAATATCTCTGGGATTTTTCAGCTGACTTGTGGAAGCATTCTTCTTCTACTAAGGATGTCCTGAAGTATGACCATTGCAGATTCTGGGGGCTGCCATGTGACCAAGCAGAAGTGTGTTATAAGATTCTTAGACCTCAGAGAAGCACAGTTATGATAGGAATATGTCAGCATCAATACAGGGAAAGAGGAATTCTGGTATACCACACACACTCTTAATCCAGTCTTAAGGCTGGTGCATGCTATCTTCAACAGTTTCATGGGAGCGGGATTTTAAAGAAATTGACACATGGTAGGTGTTTTTCTAGCCCATAGGAAGACCAGAATCCCCCAAAATCAGCATGATCACATCTAGGCTGCAACACCATTTTCTGTCCTCCAATTGATAAAAGAAAAATAATATTCTTCTTTATTTATTATTAACAATTAAGTATTGTATCAAATTGTGCTATTTCCCCTACAAATTTAGAAAATAATCTCAAAAATATCTTTAGTAGTGTAGGATCCTTATGGAAGAATATGCATCCTCTGGAGAAAATTATGGATTATCCTGGTCTAGTTAGGGATATTTGGGGCATAAACCTGTGCTGAGTTACTGAGATAGACAATTCTGTAGCTGCACCTGGATCTGATGATCTGCTGTTTGGCATGTGTCCAAAGCAAAATCCTATGCTACAAAGACGTATTAATTGGTTGGTCACACAATGGGTTAAGTGTCGGTCCCAGATAGGACAGGGCATGCACATGATGGCTCCTGCTCAGCTCCCAAGGACTGCAGTGGGAATTTAAGTGTGACACTGTGACCAGTGTTGTCTGGTACACTGGGGAAGTCCTTGCTCACTGTGCTTAAATTTTGAAATTTTTATGTATCCAATCCCAGGTGACAGATGTGAAATCCAAAGAACCCAGTCCCATCCTCTGTGTCTGCATCTCTGGAGCACAGAGTCCCCATCATTTGCTAGGCAAGCCAGAATATTAGCAATGATTGGATCTATCCTAGCCAAAACTTGGTGAAGTGGTCAATCTCCTGATTTTCTATAATCCAGCCTGTAGTTGGGAGACTGAGACAGACAAGCAGACAGGCTGTCCTGAATCATTATTATGTCTCCAGTTATTGCTCAAGACTTAGTAGTGAAAATATGGTTTGTAATACCATAGGAGAGACATATATTGAGTAGCAGTGTTTTCTGTTGTAGTATTCAAGTCTGTCATTACTCGTCAGTCCTTCCTGTTGAGGAATTTTGGGAACAGTATCAAATGATAGAAAAGTGGCCAAGTATGGAGGATCCTAAACTGAGAAAAGAGTGCAACCCTTATAATTTTGTGGGTGTGAAGTACCTCCACCTTCAGATGAAGTTAGAAGGCCATGTAACACATGTTGTTGGGGTCAAAGTGCTATGGGTTTTCTTTCTGTACACTGTGAATATGTGTCACTCTGATTTTTTTGGTAAACAAATCTGCCTTGGCCTATGGCAGGGCAGGATGGAGCCAGGTGGGAAAGTCCCAGGGAGAAAGTGAAAAGAGAAAGAAGAGTAAGGGGCGACGCCAAACCACCAACCAAGGAACAACATGTAATGGGACACATGTAAAGCTGCAGAACATGTGGTGATACATAGATTAATAGTTAAGGGTTAAGTTAAATTGTAAGAGCTAGTTAGCAAGAGGTCTTCCATAGGCCATAAGTTGATAATTAGTATAAGCCTCTGAATGATTATTTTCTAAGTAGCTGCAGAACGACAGGGTCAGGCATGACAACACAGGAAAACTTCCAGCTACAGTCAAAGTGTTCTATGTGCACATACTGTGCACTTCCTCTGTTTGTGCTGTAGTAAACATGGCCAAATCTGCTAAATTTTACCTTTTAATTCATTAAAATGGTTTCTGTAATTTATTCTTTTAATTAAAAAAATGATTACTTGAAACACACAAACACTTCTCAAGGAGAGTACATTTTTTTTTTTTTGAGATGGTGTTTCACTACATAGCTCTGGCTATTCTGGAACTCACTCCAGAGTAGGCTGGTCTTGATCTCAGAGATCCATTTGCCTTTTCCTCTCAAGTGCTGAGAATAAAGTCATGCACGACTACTACCCAGCCATAGTATTTTTTTAACCCATAAGAATTATTTGAATTAGTTGAAGATTTAATAATCCCTTCTCTTTTGAATATTCCCTGACAGTCAGATATTTGTTTATATTACCATTAATACATTTTACAAATATATTATTTAAAATAGAGTTTAGGTATAGTACAAGGTTTCAAATAACCTCCAAAATGTCATCTATAATTTTAAAACTTTAAAAACCAAGTGAAGCCTTTGATGTGGTCTGATCTTCAGCATCTGAGGACACAGGACTTGTGCTCAGTTACTGAGATAAGCAAGTCTTGCAGCTGTGCCCACCCTAACTGGTTCCCAGTGATTTGCATGCACTCTCTGCAGAGTCTTGAGGACTTCTTCATATACCAGTCACAGCCTGTACAGTTGTCACTGCAGTCAGGACTCAGCATGGACATGAGGGCCCCTGCTCAGCTCCTCGGGCTCCTGCTGCTCTGGAATCTAGGTAAAAATGAGTATAATGAGAATTTTGCTGTTACACTGTGATTATTATTGACTGAAATTTTGGAGTTGTCTTTTCTTATTATGCTTAACTATATGGATATTTATTATATCTCCACTCCTAGGTGCCAGATGTGACATCCAGATGACACAGTCTCCATCTTCCCTGTCTGCATCTCTGGGTGACAGAGTTACCATCACTTGCAGGGCCAGTCAGGGCATTAGCAATTATTTAAGCTGGTACCAGCAGAAACCAGGGAAAGCTCCTAAGCGCCTGATCTATGATGCATCCAACTTGGACAATGGGGTCCCATCGAGGTTCAGTGGCAGTGGGTCTGGGGCAGATTATTCTCTCACCATCAGCAACCTGGAATCTGAAGACAGTGCAACTTATTACTGTCTACAGTATGATGAGTTCCCTCCCACAGTGATATAAGCCATAACATAAACCTCAGTGGAAGCAGAAGTGAGAGGCTGGACTGCCCCAACTGTTACTCCTCATGAGTCACTCACTGGAACCATTTTTTTTTTTTCATATTTTTCTCACAGAGAGGCATTAGGTTTTTTAAAACAAATGTGTTGTAGTTTTGAAGAATAAAGAGAGTTTAACTATCCTCTCTTTGCCATAACCATCTTTCTTTCTGTTCATCTCTTGTCTACAGCATACCAAAGTATTTTCTACATTAACCGAGGACACAGTCATTCCCTGTGAGGAGTCTGAGTTGTATCACCAGTTGAAACTCATACATAACAATGGAAGCTCCTGTGAACATTCCAGCACACATTATTTAAATATAGAAAATAAGTTTCTAAGTGCTGGTGTTTATATGGTAGGGAATCCCAGATGTGATAGCAAGAATTTCCATCTAAAATCCGAGAGCGCTTAAACAGTGATTATAAGTGTAGCTAAGAGCACCTTCCTAGTTCATGTCGCTCATGGCAAGCCAATATACAGTGAAGTGTCCCCCGGTTGTGGACCATTCTTTAGTGTGCTGGCTGGAGCTACAGCATGGCAGATTCCTGCCTAGTTACACAGATGTTTCTCCAAGCCATGCAACACACTGTGTGGCAGATTTAGCTTTTGCTAGTACAGAAAAAAAAAAAAAAAGAGGTTTCCAGGTTACCCGCTGCTGGATAGAGGCATGAACCCACTGCCTCCCAGAGTCAGCAGGGAGCATGGGTCCCAGAGCTGGAGATGAATTATCCCTGCCATGTTTGAAAGCTGAAATGGGTGGATTCAGCAGCCAAGGCTGCAGCTTCTGTTCTAGCCACACTGCAGTTTAGATAATAGATACACAAAAAGACAGATTCAGATGAAATAAACCTCTAAATTGTTTACATTATGTGTAAAAATATAAGGAGCCTTGGAATAGAGAAGAAAATGAATATAAACAGTTCTATAAAAATAGTTTTAAAAAATAAAGTCTTTAAAGAGACAATAAAATTATAAAATGGAAGCCACGTAAAGATGGGAATCACACAGAGAGTCTGTATTATATTGTCTTTGTGATTTTTAACTGCAGAAAGACATTTGATTGTAAAAGCTGTTGAGTTAAGTGAATATATATTTTAAAGATATTCGGTGGCTGGGCAGTGGTGGCACACGCCTTTAATCCCAGCACTTGGGAGGCAGAGGCAGGCAGATCTCTGTGAGTTAGAGGCCCTGGTCTACAAAGGGAGTTCCAGGAAAGGCACAAAGCTACACAGAGAAAGCCTGTCTCGAAAAACAAAACAAAAGCAAAAAAACCAAAACAACAACAACAACAAACCCACAAAAAACAAAACCAAAAAATAAATAAATAAAGATATTGGAACTTCAAAGTTTATGTCTAAGAATATGTTACTTGGGAAAAGAGGTTCTGTTTTTGTTTCCACAGAAGATGAAAACCCGTGGATTGCTTCCAGGCTAATATGGTTTGATCAAGAAAGACCTCCTTAGAGGTCCAGATGATCCAACATCCAAATAGCTTCAAGGCAACTGGCTCAAAAAATATAACATCATGGCCTATTCTAGTCAGGACCTGACCAAGAATCTTAATTCTCTCAGGATCCCCATTAGATTGCTAACACCCTTATCCAACAGGAAGCAGTATGAAAAACTATGCCCAAATTCCTAATATATTGTTTATAAATGTTTATTTTTATTTAAAGCAGGTTGATTATAAATGCAATCTCTTTCTAAAGAAGAAAAGGGGATAGTACAGATATGATAGGATGAAAGGGTAGATTATTGAATCTACTTTTAAAGAGCAACAACTTGTTTGAAATGTCTTACATTGCTATGGATTTTAGTGTATTGATACAAATTTAGAGTCAATTTTGTTAATATATATATATATATATATATATATATATATATATTTCTACTCTCATTTAAGATATTATGTTTATGTAACTCATTTAAATTGTAATGGATAATTAAGAGATACAGATTAATAATTAGTCTTTTATGATAGTCAAATTTACAGTCATGTTAAGTTTTCTTGGTATACATAGATATATTTCAATTAGATAGTTAATCTTCCAACACTTCAAAGACCTACAAAATATGGCATTGAAAATATTTTAAAAACTTAGAGTTTTCTGGACAATGATACACGTCTGCTCCTGGAAGCACCAATTACTTCAAGTAAGATAATGGGCACTAAAGGCACTCCATATGGAGTTTATCTTCTTCTTGGCAAAAATAGCCATTTGGGCAAGAAACTGCTCCTGCTTGGACTGCTGACAATATTTTATATGAACTGGACATGCACAACCAACAGGAAGGTGATCACTGAATTTTGAAAGGCAAAATGGTTCTTCATGTTCCTGCTTTGCAGAGGAGACTGCCAAATATTCTACATGACACAAGAAAAAACTCTTGACCTATAGGCTGAAGATGGATGCCCCAATGTTGCAGAGGAACTTTGGATGACTGTCCAGGCAGACAACAGTCTCTGTCACTTCCAGAATTTTGAAAGTTTCTTACAATGCTCTTCCTGTTTACTTAGGTAATATTGTATCCTTCTGAGATCTTTTATATAGTTGAAGGTTAGACAGTTATAATTTTTCTTGGTTATGATAAAAGATAATTTAGATATGGAACTTTAGACTCACAAATATAGGATAGATAGAATATTTTCTTTAATTTTCCAAATACAAATAGACTTGATTGTATCTATAATTCTTGCTTGATAATTGTTCTATTATATGTAATTTTATTTTGTTAAAGTTAAAACCTTTCTTTTTGATTAGACAGAAAAGGGGAAGCACTTGGAATGTCATTCTGTATGCTGTGAATGTTTGTTGCTCTGATTTGTTGATAAATAAAGCTGTTTGGCCAATGATGAGGCAGAATAAGGTTAGGTGGGGCATTACAACTAGAGAGAGAGGAAGGAGAAAGGCAGAATTAAGGAGATGCTGCTAACCACTACCAGTAGTAGCAAGATGTAAAGTACTGGTCAGTCACAGGCCAAGTGGCAAGGTATGGATTTATAGAAATGGGTTAATTTAAGATTTAAGAGCTAGCTAGAAGCCTGAGCCATTAGGCCATATAGTTTGAAAATAATATAAGCCTCTGTGTGTTTATTTGGGTCTGAATGGCAGTGGGCACAGGCAGGACTACAGAAAACTTACAACTACAGAAGGTGACAGCAGAAAGAAAGTTGTTCTGGATTTCTCACAAAAGCTAGAGCCCATGTGTCAGAGAAAGAGAAGGTTGCCTAACCATGATTCTCTGCTGTGTCTTGAAATCCCATTAGTGGGGTATTGAGTCTCTCAGCTCTCTATAGCACTTCACTTAGAATTCTAATGGCTCCTCTGTCCACTGGTCTGCTTACAAGTATCAAACAATATTGAAAAACACTCATATGACTTTTAATCACTCTGTGTGAAGTGGAATATAGATTTGTTTATATGAAATCACAGGGAGAAAATGTTTGTCTGAAACAGGATTCCAGAAGTAGTATTAATGAAGAATTGGTATTCCATAGCAAAGCTTTGGAACTACAGAGATCTATACTCCATTGTCTTGTTTTTTAAGATATCATGTGTGGGTAAGCTCTATTTCCTATCTCTTTATGGTGTTCCATCCATCTACTTGTCTATCTGTGTACCAACGGTACACACAGACTTAATTACTGTAGGTTAATACAAGAGAGAATAATTATTAGAAAATATAATACCACTTTTCTAGCCTTCTGATTTTCTTTGCTATGATGTGCCTTGACTTTCCACATGAATAGTAGGAAATCTCAGCTTATCTATTTCAGGAATTATTTAAGGAATTTGAGTTGCATTACATTGACTGTATATGCAAATTAGAGAAGACATATATTTAAGAGTGGTTCATGGAGCTGGAGAGAATGCCCATTGGTAAAGAGCAGCTGATGCTCTTAAAGATGACTGGAGTTTGATTCTTAGCACCCACACAGTGACTCCCCAGCTATCTTTAATTTCAGTTCCAGGGGCTTCTGCACCCTATCCTGGCCTCTGAAGGCACCAGACATACACACATTTTGCTTACAAACATGCAGTTAAAACACTCATTAATATAAAAATATTTTTTATAAAGTGGTTCACATTATGAACTCAGATATGTTCTCTTTTTATGTGTATGCCCATAAGAGCAAGAGGTTTATAGTATAATGATTTCCTCATTCCAATGTTTCCATCTCTGTGAATGCTTACTATCTTAATTCCTTAGTTTTTTTTCAAAGTTAGAACTATGTAGTAGCCATCATGATAGCTATGATGCTTATAATAGAAAGAAAAATAAACCTTGAGACAACACAGCTATTTTTTAAGCTAGGAAATCTCAGATTCTGGGACTTCTTGTGTACATATATGAATAGATAGAGAGAGAGACATATATAGATAGACAGACAAATAGGTAGATAATTTCTATCTGTCCATTTAACTATCCATCCATAATGCAAAACAGACTGTTAATTCATAGAAAAATAGCCTAAGATATTCTATTCTATTTTGCTGTATATTGTTATCTCAATAAATTTCATGTTATGTAAGTACCTTTTTATGATTCCTGAAATTCATGAAGGATATTAATGAGACTTCAAGGGATAATTGATGTCTAGAGATTTTTGTTCTGTGACTCCATGGATAATCTAGGACAGATAAATTAAAGAGAAAAGGGGAGAAATACCATTAGACTTCTTAGAAGAGGATATAAGAAGGGTTAGAGCAATGCCTCCACAGTTAAGATCACTGGCTGCTCTTGCAGAAGTCCTGGGTTTACTTCCCTGATGGTCCACAAGCTTTTGTAACTCCAGTTCCAGAGATTTAATGACTTCTGACTACGTTGGGTATAGGTATGCTCACTGTCATACATAAATGCAAGCAAAAATATTCTTATGTGAAAATGAAAACAAAGCATCTTTAGAAGCAAAGAAAGCTGAATAGCAAGAAGCTGAAAGAATACAGCATATAAAGTGGGAAAAAAATCTGTAACTCAAATCAGAACAAGAACTCTATTTGTGGGATTCAGTGATGGGAACATCACAGGCTAGATCAAGCAGCCCTGGTGGGAATAGACTGTCATTCATACACACAGAAATACCTCATAGCACTTTTAATCTTTAGTACCACTGATGACATTTAATGTTTTAGTAATTCTTCTTGAATTCAGCCTGGGTCTCAAGGAGAAGTCTATTCTATAACTCTCTGCAGATTGAGGTAGTCTGTAGACCTGGAAAAAAAGCAACAGGAAAAATTCAGGGAACCAGAAGCAACCTCTACTGATTTATTCATGGGTAGTAAGAAGGCTAGATGTGGATATGCTAAGAATTAGTGGTAGCAGTAGGATCAGGCCATAAATGACAGGTCAGTGACCTCATATACCTTGGGTAAGATCAAACCCTCTAACCTGAGAATGGCAGATACTAACAATCTTAGTCTAATAGACTGCTTTCCCTCTTCTGCTCTATATCAGTGTTGTGTTGTCTGTAGGGATATTAACTCTAGTCCAGCAAATCATTTGATTCCAGTAATATCCTCCCTTCTATGGGGTAATGCACTGCTGGGCAAGATCTGAAAGCATTGAGACCTAAGGCACATTTCCATATTCACCAGATTCACTAAGATACGCCATTCCATTGTAGATGTTTCTCAATGGAATTTTTACTCCTAGTCCTGTGAAGTGGCTGATGCATGTGTGTTTCAGACTGTGGGAGGAATAAGTTGTCTAAAGTGAGCATCATGCTGAGCCAACTCTTGAATGACCAGAACTCAGTAACAACTCCACTGATAAAAAGATAGTCTTTAGCACATTACCCCCAAACCTGTAAGATAAAATCCTTTTCAAATTTTTGTCTTTTTAATTTTTTCTTTTTTCTTTTAAATATATTTAATATTGTTTTTACTTTTTTATTGCTATTCTTTAGAGAGATATAAAGTCATATGGAAGCTCTGCCTCTGGTAGAACTCATACTGAACCAAGGAAGTTTCAGCTCAACTCATCTGTCTCCATTTATTCTGTATCCCAGACAAGGACAAATTTGGATTGTTCTACAAGTCCATTAGTTACAATGAGTTCACCATTATTCTAACTTGGCTCTGCAAGCACAGAATCTAAATATCAATGAATACTAATGTAAATCAGTGAACCTTTTTTGTGCAGGACAACAGGTCATCTAGACTACACTGATGACTTTTCTGTTTTGTTTCCAGTCTCAGACATCAGATAAGCACATGAATACTTCTCTCTCTGTTGGAGCAAGAGCCACTGTCACATGTAGGGCTGGTCAGAGTGTGAGCACCTACATGGACTGTGACCCAAAATCCTGGGCATGCTCCTAGTTTCCTCATCAAAGATGCAAGCACAAGGGCCAGTGAAGTGTCAGCTTGCTTTAGTGGCTGTGGATCTGGTACAGCTTCTACCCTGACAGTCAGTAGCCTGGAACCTGAAGATACTACAGTCTACCATTGTTATCACTATGGTCAAGGATATTCCACAGTGATTAAAGATAAAGCAAAACTTCCATATGAATGTTGTTTGCTACTGCTGGTGGGAATGCAAGCTTGTACAGCCACTTTGGAAATCAATATGGTGCTTCCTTAGAAAATTGGGAATCAATCTCCCCCAAGACCCAGCTACAGCACTCTTGGGCATGTACCCAAGGAATGCTCAATCATACCACAAGGGCATTTGCTCAGCTATGTTCATATCAGCATAGTTTGTAATAGCCAGAACCTGGAAACACCCTAGATGCCCTTCAACTGAAGAATGGATAAAGAAAATATGGTACATATACACAATGGAGTACTACTCAGCAGAGAAAAACAATGACATCCTGAGGTTTGCAGGCAAATAGAGGGATCTAGAAAAAATCATCCTGAGTGAGGTAACCTAGACTCAGAAGGACGAACATGGTATGTACTCACTCATACTAAGATACTAGATATAAAACAAAGATGACTAGACTGCTACACAACTCCAGGGAGGCTGAGTAGAAAATGGGACCCTAAGAAAGACACAGGGATCACTAGTGACAGAGAAATGGATGAGATCTCATAAACAACCTGGATGACAGTGGGAGTAATGAAGGGCAAGGTTCAAGGGAACGAAAGCTTAGGGGAGCAGGAGATACCAGCTGGATCAAGAACAGAAAGGGAGAACAAGGAATAACAGACCATGATAAATGAAGACCACATGAGAACAGGAATAGGCAGAGTGCTGGAGAGGTCCCCAGAAATCTACAATGATACATCCATTGTAGACTACTGGCAATGGTTGAGAGAAAGCCTGATCTGACCTAGTCTGGTGATCAGATGGCCAAACACCTTAACAGTTCTGCTGGAACTCTCATCCAATAACTGATGAAAGTGGATGCAGAGATCCTCAGCCAGGCCCCAGTTGGAACTCCAGGAGTCCAATTGTTGAGAAAAAGGAGGGACTGTAAGAACATGAATTGTTAAGTCTAAGATTGGAAAAAGCACAGGGACAAATAGCCAAACTAATGGAAGTACATGAATTATGAATCAAAGGCTGTGGAGCCCCCAGCTGGATCAGGCCCTCTAGATAAGTGAGACAATTGAATGGCTTGAACTGTTTGGGAGGCATCCAGGCTGTGGGATCTGGACCTGTCCTTAGTGCATGAGCTGGCTGTTTGAAACCTTGGGCTTATACAGGGACACTTGGCTCAGCCTGGAAGGAGGGGACTGGACCTGCCTGTACTGAATCCACCAGATTTAAATGAATCCCCAGGGAAGTCTTGGCCCTGGAGGAGATGGGAATGGAGGAGAGGGGATGGGGGGAAGGTGGGGTGGGGGTGGGATGGGGGAGGACAGGTGAACCCATGGCTGATGTGTAAAATTAAAACAGAAATATAGTAAATTTAAAAAATGAGTTGAAGAAGATATTAGAGGTCTTAGAAGAGGAAATGAAAAATTCTCTTAAAGAAATCAAGGAAAAGTCAAACAAAAAATGGGAAGAAATCAGTATATCCCTTGAAAGCCAAGAGAAAGCAATTGAACCAGTGAGGGAAACGGTTCAAGATTTGAACTGAATGAAATGGAGTCAATAAAGAAGACACAAACTGAGTTAATGCTGGAAGTGGAAAACTGAGTAAACAAACAGGAACTACAGATGCAAGTATAACCAACAGAATGCAAGAGATGGAAGAGTGGATCTCAGGTGTTGATGATACAGTAGAAGAAATAGATTCATCAGTCAAAGAAAACACTAAAGCCCACAAAGTCATGACCCAAAATGTCCAGGAAATTTTGGACACCATGAAAAGACCAAATCTATGAATAATAGGGATAGAGAAGAATACCAACTCAAAGACACAGAAAATATATTCAACAAAATCATAGGATGAAACTTTCCCAACCTGAGGAAGGAAATGCCTATAAAGATACAAGAAGGTTACAGAACACCAAATAGATTGGATGAAAATAAGCTAAGCCTATAGGCTGAAGATGATGCCCCAACACTGTGGAGAAACCTCAGGTGACTGTCCAGGCAGCTGGCTGTTTCTGTCAACTTTTTGTTTGTTTGTTTTGTTTTTTGTTTGTTTGCTTTGGAAGCTGCTTGCATGCACTTCTTGTTTTTATTTTTTATTAGGTAGTGTTATTTCCTTCTTGGTTCTCTGAGGGAATTGAAGATCAGTTAATTATATTTTTCCTTGTTAAGAATTTCAGAAAAGAAACTCACTAGAGGTGTATGTGTATAAAAATTGAAAGATGTTATAAGACCGTTCCATTAGTAATATAAGTTAGGATAGAAAGTGAATCAGGTACATTTTGGACTTACCAAAATAGGATAGATAATGGAATTATTTTCTCTGAATTTGTCAAATACAAATGGATTAGACATTTTAGTTATAACTTTTTTCCTTTTTATTAAAATAGAAAATGGAAAATGTGGTGATACTTTATTTGTACTGAAATGTGATTTTATTTGTATCTCAATAAAGTTGCCTTGGGGTCAGAGCAAACCATAGCAGAAGCTGGGCAGTGGTGGTACATGCTTTTAATCCCAGCACTTGGGAGGCAGAGCTAGGCTGATCTCTGTGTGTTCAAGGATACAGCTAGCATGGAGACACATGCTTTTAATCTCAATACCAACCATAGAAGACCTGGAGGTCTGTACAGACAGGCAGTGATGAGGAGGTCATGTGGTTGGGTTTACAACCAATGAGAAGGCAGAACAGAAAGTCTATAAAAAGCAGAAACACACAGAAGTAGGTCTCTTGCATAGAGGAAAGACAGAGCAGTAGTGAAGGGTAAGGGTTTTCAGCTCTCAGCTATTGCTCTGACCTCTTGGCTTTTAACTCTGAAATAAAAAGAAAAAAATCCCCTTGCCACATAATAATCAAACCACTAAACATATAGAATAAAGAAAAAATATTTAGAGCTGCAAAGGAAAAAGGCCAAGTAACATATAAAGGCAGACCCATAAGAAAAACACCTGACTTTTCAATGGAGACTCTAAAAGTCCTGGACAGATGTTATGCAGACACTAAGAGATCATGGATGCCAACCCAGACTATTATACCCAGCAAAACTATCAATGAATGTAGACGGAGTAGACAAAATATTTCATGCTAAAACCAGATTTAAACAATATCTCTCCACAAATACAGCCCTACAGAAGGACTTGAAGGAAAATTCCAACCTAAGGAAGTTAGATACACCCATGAAAACACAGGCTATTATAGATAGTCCCATACCAACAAATACCAAAGAAGGGAAACATATAACATTACTACCAAAAAATTGTCAGGAACTGACAATAACTAGTCATTAATATCTCTAAATATCAATGGTCTCAATTCATCTATAAAAAGACACAGGCTAACAGAATGGATATGAAAACAAGATCCACCCATTTGCTGCATACAAGGAACACACCTCAACTTTAAAGACAGACACTATCCTGGAATAAAAGGCTGGGAAAAGACTTTCCAATCAAATGGATTTAAGAAGCAAGCTAGTGTAGCTATCCTAATATCTAATAAAATAGACTTCAAACTAAAATCAATTGAAAGAGATTGGGAAGGACACTACATATTTATCACATGGAAAATCTGACAAGATGAAGTCTCAATTCTGAATATTTATGCCCCAAATACAAGGGCACCAACATTAATAAAAGTAACATTACTAAAGATTAAATCACACAACAAACCTCGCATACTAGTAGTGGATGACTTCAACACCCCACTCTGTCCAATGGACAGGTCTGCCAGACAGAAACTTAACAGAAAAATAAGGGAACTAATAGACATTATGACTCAAATGGACTTAATAGATATCTACAGAATATTGAACCCTAACACAAAAGAAGATACCTTCTTTTCAGCACCCAATGGAACCTTCTCCAAAATTTACCACATGCTTGGTCACAAAGCAAATCTCAACAGATAC
The DNA here is from genome assembly GCF_903995425.1 of Onychomys torridus. Classification (NCBI taxonomy): domain Eukaryota; kingdom Metazoa; phylum Chordata; class Mammalia; order Rodentia; family Cricetidae; genus Onychomys; species Onychomys torridus. The sequence continues at coordinate 27,025 of NW_023412591.1, forward strand.
AAAAATTGAAATAACCTCCCGTGTCTTATCAAACCACCATGGCTTAAAGTTAGATTTCATAAACAACATAAATTACAGAAAGCCTACACTCTAATGGAAACTAAATTGAATCACCAATGGGACAAGGAAGAAATAAAGAAAGAAATTAAAGATTTCCTAGAATTTAATGAAACAAATACACGACATACCCAAACTTATGGGACACCATGAAAGCAGTGCTAAGAGGGAAATTCATAGCATTAAATGCCCACATAAAGAAGTTGGAGAAATCTCATGCTAGTGAATTAACAGTACAACTGAAACCTCTAGAACAAGAAGAAGCAAACTCACCCAGGAGGAATAGATGCCAGGAAATAATCAAATTGATGGCTGAAGTCAATAAAATAGAAAGAAAGATAACAATATAAAGAATCATTGAAAGAAAGAGTTGGTTCTTTGAGAAAATCAACAAGATAGATAAGCCCTTATTCAAATTAACCAAAAAGCAGAGAGAGAGAGAGAGAGAGAGAGAGAGAGAGAGAGAGAATCCAAATTAACAAAATCATAAATGAAAAGGGGGACATAACAACAGACAATGAGGAAATTCAGAGACTCATCAGATCATACTTCAAAAATCTGTACTCCACAAAATTGGAAAATCTGAAAGAAATGGGTGAATTTCTGGATAGGTACCCCATACCAAAGTTAATCAAGACCAGATCAATTATTTAAATAGACCAAATAACCCGTAAGGAAATAGAAATGGTCATTAAAAGTCTCCCAACCAAAAAAAGCCTAGAACCATATGGTTTCAGAGCAGAATTCTACCAGATTTTCAAAGAAGAGCTAATACCAATACTCTTCAAATTGTTCCACACAATAGAAACAAAAGGAACATTACCCAATTTTTTTTTATGAGGCTACAGTTACTCTGTTACCCAAACCACACAAACATGCAACAGAGAAATAGAAATACAGACCTATCTCCCTCATGAATATTGATGCTAAAACACTCAGTAAAAATACTGGCTAACTGAATCCAAGAACACATCAAAACAGTTATCCACCATGACCAAGTAGGCTTCATCCCAGAGATGCAAGGATGGTTCAACATATGAAAATCTGTCAATGTAATATACCATATAAACAAACTGAAAAAAACAAACAAACAAACACATGATTATCTTATTGGACGCTGAAAAAGCCTTTGACAAAATCTAACAACCCTTTATGATAAAGGTTTTAGAGAGGTCAGGCATACAAGGAACATGCATAAACATAATAAAGACAATTTACAGCAAACCAGCAGCCAACATCAAATTAAATGGAAAGAAACTCAAATCGATTCCACTAAAATCAGGAATAAGACAAGGCAGTCCATTCTCCCCATACTTATTCAACATAATATTTGAAGTTCTAGCTAGAGCGGTAAGACAACAAAAGGAGATTAAGGGGATATAAATTGGAAAGAAAGAAGTCAAACTTTCATTATTTGCAGATGATATGATAGTATACCTAAGTGACTCCAAAAATTCTACCAGGGAATCCTACAGCTGATAAACTCCTTCAGTAAGGTGGTAGGATAGAAGATAAACTAAAAGAATCAGTAGCCCTCCTATATAAAAGTGAAAAAGGGGCTGAGAAAGAAATTAGAGGAAAATCTCCCTTTACAACAGCCACAAATAATATAAAATTCCTTGGGGTAACTGTTAACTAAGCAAATGAAATGATAAAAACTTTAAGTCTCTGAAGAAAGAAATTGAAGAAGATATCAGAAAATGGAAAGATCTCCCATGCTCATGGATGGGTAGAATCAACATAGTAAAAATGGCAATCCTATCAAAAACAATCTACAGATTCAATGCAATCCCCATCAAAATCCAAACACAATTCTTCACAGACTTGGAAAGAACAATACTTAACTATATATGGAAAAACAAAAAAACCTAGGATAGCTAAAAGAATCCTGTATAATAAAGCAACCTCTGGAGGCATTATGATCCCTGACCTCAAGCTCTACTATAGAGCTATAATAATAAAAACAGCTTGGTACCAGCATAAAACCAACATGTGGACCAATGGAATCAAATTGAAGACCTATGAACATATGATTTTTGACAAAGAAGCCAAAACTGTACCATGGGAAAAAGAAAGCATCTTCAATAAGTGATGCTGGCATAACTGGATGTCAACATGCAGAAGATTGCAAATAGATCCATATCTGTTGCCATTCACAACACTCAAGTCCAAGTGGATCAAAGACCTCAACATAAATCCAGTTACACTGAACTTGATAGAAGAGGAAGTAGGAAGTAGTCTGGAGTGAATTGTCACAGGAGACTACTTCCTAAATATAACACAAGGAGCACAGACACTGGACATTGACAATTAATAAATGGGACCTCCTTAAACTGAGAAGCTTTTGTAGAGCAAAGGACATGGTCAATGAAACCAAATAACAGCCTACAGAATGGGAAAAGATCTTCACCAACCCCACATCAGACAGAGGGCTGATCTCCAAAATATGTAAAAGTAAAAAAGCGAGTCATCAAAATACTGAACAATCAAATTAAATAATGGGCTACAGAGCTTAACAGAGAATTCTCAACAGAAGAATCTCAAATGGCTGAAAGGCATTTAAGGAATTGCTCAACATCCATAGTCATTAGGGAAATGAAAATTGAAACAACTCTGAGATACCATCTTACAGCTATTAGATTGGCTAAGATCAAAAACACTGATGACAGCACATGTAGAAGAGGGTATGGAACAAGGGGAACACTATTCCACTGTTGGTGGGAATGCAAGCTTGTATAGCACTCTGGAAATCAGTATGGCGGTTTCTCAGAAAACTGGGAGTAATTCTTCCTCAAGACACAGCTGTACCACTCTTGGGCATATACCCAAGGAATGCTCAATCTTAACACAAGGACAAATGCTCAACTATGTTCATATGAGCATTACTCATAATAGCAAGAACCTGGAAACAACCTAGATGCCCCTCAACTGAGTAATGGATAAAGAAAATATGGCACATGTGCACAATGGAGTACTACTCAGCAGTAGAAAACAATGATATCATGAAATTTGCAGGCAAATGGATGGAACTAGAAAATGTCATCTTGAGTGAGGCAACCCAGATTCAGAATGAAAAACATAGTATGTACTCACTCATAAGTGGATACTAAAAGTGAGGGAAGGGATGGTCAGACTGCAACCCACAATTCCAGAGAGGCTAGCTAACAGGGAAAGACCCTAGGAGGGACACATGGATGACTATGAAGGAGAAGTGGATGAGATCTACATGAGTGGACTGGGTGTGGGTGGTAGTGGCATGGGTGAGGAGTGGGGGATGAGAACATAGGGAAATGGGAGGGTCAAGCTGGAACAGGGACAGAGTGAGAGGGCAGGCAGGGAGATACCATGATAGATGAGGACACCATGGGAATCGGAAGAGGCAGCGTGCTGAGGAGGCCCTTAGGACTCCACAAGATTGACCCCACCTTGGTCTGCTCGCAGTGGTCTAGAGGGTGCCTGGACTGGTCTACTCTGGTGACCAGCCTAGCAAATAACCTAGCTATCATCATACAGCCTTTGTCCAGGGACTGATGGAGGTAGATACAGAGATCCGTGGCCAGGCACTAGGCTGTGCTCCAGAAATCCAGTTGATGAGAGATACTGCAGGCAAGGACATCAAGATCATGATGGGAGGATGTGCAGAGATGGCCAGCCACACTAGTAGAAGCCCATGAACTATGGACTGGTGGCTGTGGAGCCCCCATGGGACTGGACTAGGCCCTCTGGATATGGAAGACCATTGTTTGGCTTTAACTGTTTTCGGAGGTGGGAGGGAGGCACCCAGGCAAGGGGATCTGGATCCATCCCTGGTCTATGGGCAGGCTTCTGGGATCTGGTGCCTGTGGTGTGACACATTGCACAGCCTTGGTGGAGTGGGAAGGGGCTTGGACCCGCCTAGGCTCAGTGTGCTGGGCTCTGCTGATTCCCCATGGGAGGCTTTGATTTGGGGGATGTGGGGGTGTGGGGTGGCTTGGGAAAAGAGTTCTGGGGGTGGGAGAATGAAGGAGAGGGATCTGTGGCTAATATGTGGAGTGAGTAGAAAATTTTTCAATAAATAAAAATTTCAAAAAAGAAAATATATTTGGTGCATAAACAAAAGTTAAAAGTCTATATAAATATCTCACTCTAAATAAAGGAGACTATAGAGTTCTCATAAAATTGATATATGACTTTGCATTTACCTTCCTTTTACTTTTAGAGGTGACAATGTGATGACACAGACTCCAGTCTCCCTGCATGTCATCCTCTGGAAGCCAGCTTCAGTCAAATGCAGGAGAGCTAGCTGGAGTCACTAAGACAGTAATAGAGACATCTTTGTGAGTTGGCACTTGCAGAGCCCAGGTCAGTCTCCCCAGTTCCACATAGAAGAGATTTCCAAATGAGCCCCAGGGATCACAGGTACATTCAGATCAGAAATTATTTTACATTGAAAATCGGGAGGGTTGTGCCTGAGTATATTGCTGATTTAAAGATAACACACAATCCTTCCACAGTGACACAGGTACTAACAAAAATCCCATTGCTTTAGGTGGCACAGCTGACAGATGTATATTTTGTTGAATGTGGACCACAATACATTCTGCATCTATGTGAGATGCTGGAGAACTCAGGATAAACATCTGAAGCTGAAGCATCTAGACCACCAGTGTTCCTCAAAATCCCACCCATTTTCAGACAAGTGTATTGCTTCTACAAAAGGATGATAATGTGTGAGGGCCACTTTGCAAAGAGACCAACACAGGTAAATCTGGATCAAAGTTCAACCAATACAACATGTTTCCCTTGCTCAGTTATTCAGAATCTCAGACAGGAAACTGAGAAATTGGCTCTGGTTAAATTCATTTTTTTACCATTATATACTAGTCTTTTTTTTTTGTCTCTTTTTCAGTTTTTAAATTCCTTTTAAAATAAATAAAAAAGTATATATCAAGCTCACTTTTGCTTTCTACTTATGCAAAATGTGTTCTCCTTACCAAATCTTTCATACTATCTTTTTCATTCACTCTAAGGCTTTAGTCCCAAGATGCATGCTGAAAATTCTGTGTGGTCCCTGTATACACATATCACAATATCACATTTCTATGATTAGTGAAGTTAACATTGTCACTTGGAAATTTAAATATCTCATACATTTTTTTATCTTCATACTTCATTTGTTTGAAACTCTTTTCTCTATTGAAGCTAATGTAGAAGCACAATAATTTTTAAAAGGTGACAATTATTAAATGCCTTAGGCCACAGTGTCCCAAACACAATCTCTGCCCCACTGTTGATGAAAGGATAGGCAATCTCTCCCAATACAGGTGTATTAATTGTTTATGTATCCCAGTTACCAACTTCAGAGAGAAAAATTAAAAGATTTATTGATTCCTGGACACAGATTCCTTTATTATGCTTGACCTCCAAACTAATTCAGGCTGCCCCACTCTCATATTTGCATTATTGAGTGTAAGACTTCATAAACTATGTCCAAGTTTGGAGGTCTTTAAGGGGAGGGGAAATGTATCTCACTGTTCAGAACTAGATATGCAATCAGCTCCATACATTGCTGGCAGGTTCTTAGTTGCACTTTTTAGTGTCTGGTATATTCCTGTAGCCTATTCAGGAAAGAGTCTCAAGTGGCCAAGCGCATAAGGTGAGTGGCATATCCCAAAGTGGAGTTCCAGTTTGCTAAGCTAATTCTCAAGCTTTCATTTCCCAAAACCACTGTGTCCCTGAAACAGACACATCCTAGAGAGACTGAAATATTCAATGATTGAGAGTGCTTACATTCAGTACATTGACATTTGTAGCCATCTAGAGCTTTATTGTAACTTCCTGGTTTCTATTGTCATTTGCTAACATCTAACTTAATATCAACAGGATTAAAGAAAACCCCATTGACAGACACTTATTCTGACACAATTTCTTCCCCAAAGGTTTTATTTACTTTTAGTTTGTAATTTAACTATCTATTGAAGATTTTAGGAGTATGTGGACATATGTATGGCATTTTACCCATTTCACTAAATGGAGAACATAGGAAGACAATGTTAGTGCTCACTTGTGTCATTAGTGGACATTTTATTGATTAGTAAAGACCTGTTTAACTGTTTACAAGGTAAGGCCTCTGCCCTTCCTTCATTGTCATCAGGTAATTTTGGCTCAAAGTTATTCTCTGAGTAGAAGACAATATGAGTATTATAATTGACTTTTATTGCCCTGACAGTGCTCTTGAATTGGTAGGTGAAACAGTTAGAAGTTGTAAATGTTTTACCAGATTGCTCCCTTCAGCAAAAAAAGAGACAAATTTAAGTATTTAGGAATGGAACACAAACTCCTCTTCCATGTTATGAAGTATGTATGACAACGTTTCACAACAATAAAAGGAAAACTAACCATAGTTTCAATATAGATATTTAGGGAAGCGTTCAAAATAATCTGTGTAGCACCTCTAATTAGGTGAAAAGAGCCCCCATTCCAGGAAGGTTTTGGATAAACCAGTCAGCTTCTCTTCTACATAACCTTTAGTTTGGTGTTCATCTCCCTCCAGAATGAAGCTGAAGAATATCTGGAGTCAGGGCATTTTGAATTCAGTTCTCATTTAAGGAAACCCACTCCCTTAAGGAACAGCATCTACTATAATCTTGGGCATGAATAATCTTTGAAGTTACTTGAATCTCATCTTGTGTAGTTCTGGTTTAGAAAGTTTGAGATGATAGACATACAGGGCAGTCTATGGTCCTATCATGCTCCCAAGTTCACTGTCACTAAGATTTCTGTGATAGCATATATATGAGCCAGGTATCTGGGTCAAGTGAATTACAGTAGTCTGCCTCCTTGAAAGTCCTTAAGTATACAGCACCTGTAACAAGAGCTGTTGTAGTACAGCTCACTTGCATGACTCCATGTTCTCTCCTGACCATGGTCAAAATTAGATAAATTTCTAGAGACTCCTCTGGTTCCCACCTTGAGACAGACATTGTTTATTCTCACATTCCTTTCCTTTTTGATTTTGTTAATTTGAATATTTTATTTTTGATTTTTAGTTAGTTTAGATAATGGTTTGTCCATTTGTTGACTTTCTCAAAGAATCAACTTTATTTCATTGATTACTAGTATTGTTCTCTGTTTCTATTTTATTATTTCAGCCATCAGTGTGATTATTGCTGGCCATCTACTCCTTTTGAGTGTGTTTGATTCTTTATATTCCAGAGCTTTCACGTGGGCTAAGTTGCTAGGATGTGATATCTCTCATTTGTTTATGCTTGTACTTAGGGTGATAAACTTTTCTCTTTGCACTGACTTCATTGTGTCCCTTAAGTTTGGATATGTTGTGCCTTAATTTTCATTAAATTCTAGTAAGTCTTTAATTTCTTTCTCTATTTGTGCCTTGACCCAGTAATCATTCAGAAGGGAGTTGTTCAGTTTCCATGAGTTTGTATGCTTTCTGTTGATTCTATTGTTGTTGAAATACATGGTGTTTAGCCAAGGTGTTCTGATAGAACACAGGGGGTTATCTCAATATTCTTGTATCTGATGAGCTTGCTTTGTAACTGAGTACATGCTCAATTTTAATGAAGGTTTTATTAGGTGCTGATAGAAAGGTATATTCTTTTATGTTTGAGTGAAATGCTCTACAGACATTTGTTAGGTCCATTTGAGTCATAACGTCTATTAGTTCCATTATTTTTCTGTTTTGTTTCTGTCTGAATTACCTGCCCATTGGTGAGGGTGGGGTGTTGAAGTCTCCCACTTTTAATTGTGGGGTTCAATTTTTGATTCAAGTTTAGTAATGTTTCTTTTACAAATGTGGGTGATCTTGCATTTAGGATATAGATGTTCATAATTGAGACGCCATCTTGGTGGATTTGTCCTCTGATGAATATGAAATGTCATTTTCCATCTCTTTTGATTAAACTTTATTGGAAGTCTAATTTGTTAGATTTTAGAATCACTACAACAACTTGCTTTTTGGGTTCATTTGCTTGGAAAATGTTTTTCCAATCCTTTGTTCTGAGGTAATGAGTATCTTTGATATTTATGTGTGTTTTTTTGTATGCAGCAGAAAGATAGATCTTGTTTTCACAAGTCTGTGTCTTTTTATTGGCAAGTTGAATTAATTGATATTGTCAGATATTATTGACCAATGACTGTTAATTACTGTTATTTTATTGTTGTTGGTGGTAGTGTTAATGTGAGTGTGTGTGTGTGTGTGTGTGTGTGTGTGTGTGTGTGTCCCTTCTTTTCCTTTTTCTTGTGTGATATTATGTACTTCCTTTTTTTTTTTTGTTTGGGTATAGTTAAGTCTCTTGGGTTGGACTTTTCCTTCCAGCACTTTTTGTAGCTCTGGATGTGTGGATATATATTGTTTAAATCTTATTTAAATTTGACTCTGTCACATAGTATATTGCTTGCTCTATCCATAATGCTTGAAAGTTTTGCTGGGTATAGTATGGTGAGATTGGCATCTGTGTACTCTAAGAGTCTGCAAGACATCTGTCCAAGCCCTTCTAGCTATTAGAGTGTCCATTGAAAATTCTGGTGTAAATATAATAAGTCTGCCTTCATGTGTTTTTGACCTTTTCCCCTTGCAGCATTTTTTAAAGTTTTATTTATTTATTTTTTGTACTCAAGGGCTCTCTCTGCATTTGCAGCTGTACACCAGAAGAGTGCATCAGGTCCCATTACAGATGGTTGTGAGTCACCATGTGGTTGCTGGGAATTGAACTCAGAACCTCTGAAAGAGTAGTTAGTGCTCTTAACCTCTGAGCCGTCTCTCCAGCCCCCCATCTCTACCTTGCAGCTTTTAATAGTCTTTCTTTGTTCTGTATGGTTAGTGTTTTGACTATTTTGTCAGAGGGGGGCTTTCTTTTCTAGTCCAATATATTTAATGTTCTATAAGCTTCTAGTACCTGTGTAGGTATTTCAATTATTTTGGTTTGGAAAGTTTTCTTCTTTGATATTGTTAAAGGCATCTTCTTGGCCTTTGAGCAGGGTATCTTCTCCTTTTTCTGTTCCTGTTATTCTGAGGTTTGGTTGTTTCATAGTGACCACATTTCCTGGGCATTTTTTGTCAGGAATTTTTTAGGTTTAACATTTTCTTTGACTGATTTATCATTTTCTTCTCTTATATCTTCTAATCCTGGAGATTCTCTTTCTATGCCTTGGATTTTGTTAATAATGCTTGCATCTGTATTTCCTGTTTCATTTCTAGAAGTACGTCTGTTTATGTTTTTTATTGTTTCTATTTACATGTTTCATCTTAAATGGTTTTCTTCATTTCCTTTCCCTGTTTCCTTATGTTTTCCTGGATTTAGCTAAGGGATTTGTTCATTCCTTTTTAAGGGCCTCTCTTATCTTTACAAAATTTATTTTAAAGTTGTTTTCTTGTTCTTCTGCTGTGTTGGAATATCTAGGGTTTACTATAGTATTATATCTGGAGTATGGTGATACCATATTGTTCTGGGAATTGTTGATTGTGTTTTTTTTATTAAGAATTTTTTTATTCATTTTACATACCAATCATGGATCCTCCTTTTCCCTCCTTCCACCCCTCCAGACCTTCCCCTACCCCCTTATTCCCTCTTACATGAAGGTAAGGCCTCTCATGGGGTATCAGCAGAGTCTAGTAATTCAGTAGAGGCAGGTCAAAGGCCCTCCCCCTACCTCAAAGCTGTGTGAAGTGTCTCACCATAGGGAATGGGCTCCAAAAATCCAGCACATGCACCAAGGATAGATCCTGATCCTGATGCCAGGGAGTCTGGTCCCTTAAGCAGATCAAGCTATACAACTGTCTTGCTTATGCAGAGGGCCTAGTCCAGTCCTGTGGTTGAGTCTTGACAGGTGTTGATCTAACTTTTATGAACTCCCACCAGTTTGGTTTGGTTGTTTCTGCATATTTCCCCATTATGATTTTGATGTCCCTTGCTCATAGAATCCCTCTTCCCTCTCTTCAGTTGGACTCTTGAAGCTCAGCATGGTGTTTGGCTATGGATCTCTGCATCTGCTTCCATCAGTTACTAAGAAAGGCTTTATGATGACAGTTAGGGTATTCACTGATCTGATTACTGGGGTAAGCCAGTTTAGGCACCCTCCCCAGTATTTCTGAAGTCATCTTTGTGGATTCCTGGGAGCTTCCCTAGCACCCGGTTTCTCCCTATCCCCACAATGTCTCCCACTGTCATGGTATCTCTTTCATTGCTCTCTCACTCCATCAATGTTCCAGCCTGACCATCCTGTTCCCTTATGTTTTCACCCCCCACCACCTACCCTCCATTGGCTCCCCTAACCCCCAGTTTACTCATGGAGATTTTATCTATTTCCCCTTCCCAAGGCAATCCATGTGTCCCTCTTTGGGTCCTCTTTGTTTGCGAGCTTCTCTGGAGCTGTGGATTGTAGTCTGGTTATCCTTTGCTTTACATCTAGTGTTCACTTATGAGTGAGTATTGATTGTGTTTTTCTGCTGGCTTCTAGTCATCTTGGTTTGGATTTATTATTACTTTAGATGCTGACTTCTGACTTTTTTCTTTGTTGGTTGCATGCTTTTTATGTCCCTCCTTGCTTTCTATTTCTTCTCTGTACTTTTCTAGACACTCTAGCCAGAGTGACCTGTGGTTTGTAGGACCAGTGTGTCTTCAGGTCTAGTAGCATGTTGCTGCTCAGTTAGTTTTTTTGCTACTTTGTTTCTGTGGTTTAGGGTGCAGACTTGGTTTTTGAGGTTCTGTGGTTTTGGAAGCTCACATGCCCTCTGGGAATATGGATATTGGTGTGACTTCTAGGGTTCTTAATATCAGCAAAGCCTCCAGTAGAACATGTGTCTTCTACTGGAGTTGTGGCCCAGGATATGGAGCCCAGGGTAGGGACACTGCTTAGCAAGGTTTAAGGGTTATTAATGTAGTAGCCCATGTCTTACATGGGGATCAGAGTAGCCTCCTATAGAACATGAATCTTTACCTACACTTTCATCCATGGAGAAATTTCTCCTTGGTCTGGGACATACCTCCCTTCCTTTCATTCATTCATTCTTCTTGTTCATTCTTCCTTCCTTCCTTCCTTCCTTCCTTCCTTCCTTCCTTCCTTCCTTCCTTCCTTTCATTCTAAAATAAATGTCAGGAAATTGAGCATTTATAAGCAACTTACTAAAAATCAAAATGAGGACTTATGTCTAAGATATATAACTATGAAAATAATAAAGTTAAACAAAGTTTAAATGCTTCATGACCCTATTTTTTTCTCAGACCAGATTCTAACAGCACAAGAAGAGCTGTATGTTCCCTTCCCTTCTCTTCTATTTCTTTTAATGCATGTCTTTCCTGGACACCTCTGGCAGGTGTCCAGGGCATCTCTTCCCATTTTTAATTTACTTGCAAATACCCAGAGAAAGGAGTTTGCTATTCTAATGTGACCTTCTGTGAAGGTGATCTCTTCTTCCTTCTGCTCTGGTGTCATCCACCACAGAGTTCTCTAGAATGGATTGATATTTGTAATTTCCAAACAACATCCATCCACCAGCTGAGTCACCATTAGTTCAATCAAGTCTTTGTGCCTCCTTCTATGTTCATTTTTTAAATTAAAATAATTGTTAATCTTTTCTGAGACATGTGATCATAACTATCATAAATTTGATCATCAGGAACATATTAAAGAAAACAAATGTGGCCAGAAAATGGGAGTATAAATGTGCCCCCAAATTGAACTGAGCCCTATTCCTTCACATGACGCAGAAAAACTGAAGTAAATAAATCAGAGGGATGGCCATGGCTGAAGAGGAAGAGTCAGCTCTGGGATAGTTTCTGGGTTGGGAAGGATGAAGCTGGATCAACTTGCACCAGGCGCACTCAACATCCATTAATCACGACCTCCACTTTACATATAAATGTTCTCAGGCCTCCCTCTATTGTCTGAACTCACATATTTGCCATTTCATGAGGCTTACAAATCTTAGCCCATTAATTTGGAAAGGATAGCTTTTATTCAGCTTACTCTTCACATTCCATCATTGGCTTTAAATCAAGGCAGGAATTTAATGCAGCACCTGTGGCCAGGAACTGAAACTGAGACAGTGGACTTCAACTAAATACCATCTGTCCAGCAGTGATCGTGATACTGTCCTTCCACATCAATCATTAATAAAGAACAGTCTTGCTCACAAGACAATCTAATGAAGGTAATTCTTTAAACAAACTTGTCTCTTCTCAGATATATCTATCTTTGTGTCACGTTGAGAAAATATAACCAGTACACTTAAGCACATGACCATGCTTAGGTCTGCACTTGGATGGAAGAAGTAATAAATGCATTCTCCTTGATTGTAGCTGCTTATTCTCAGGCTTCTAGAATCCATTTTCCATACAATGCTGGAGAAATTAGAAAAGAATAAAAGAAGTGAGAGGATATATTGTTAGTAGAA
>NW_023412592.1:0-5797 GCF_903995425.1 Onychomys torridus
TTCTGGACATGGCATGACCAATGTACTCAAGCCACAACATCAACATGGTTGTCCACATCCAGCAGGCAGAAACACTAACTGTACTGACTTATTGGGTTCCAAGAGGTAGAATGTGAAGTTGAGAGAGGGACACACTTGTTTGCCCAGAGGAGCTGGAGAATAGGGTAGAAATGATCAATGCATACATGTATGAAATTGTCAAAGAGTAAATAGCAGATAGGTAAGTTGCTCAGAAAGACAACACATCATTTATTGAGAGCTATTCTATGTCCAATACATAATAGGTGTTAGATGAAAATGTCTGAAGACACACAAAAAAGGACATAGGAGACAGGTAAGTGGTAGTATTTGTGCTACTGAACTGGGACATGCTCTTTTCAAACCATATGGGGCTTCATAGTAAGGCACAGAAAATAAACTAATTTGGGGGCAGTAACTGATGTGTCTCCTCGGTGGATGAAACCCTTGGAATTTGTCCCCATCCACTCATGTTTTGAATTAACAAGAAAATTCCCCCACTCGAGATCTTGAATTTCAATAAGCCAGAGAGTGATTAGAAGTAGACTCCTGCAAGCACTTCCAATCTTCAAAATGTTGCTCCACAATACATTTAAAAGCACAAATGATGTTAACCCTGAAAAACACAAAAGATAATAACCTCATCATCAATCATAGGGATTGATCCCAAAAATATCCTGAATGTCTTATCTGCAGGCCATCTGTCTTACGTGTACACTGAGATCAATATAGAAGTAGACTACAAGCATGAACATGAAGTATTAATTGTGGTTGTCCTTCTTCATGACTCGCTGAGTTTAACTAGTTACCAGTGTGAACACTGTTGGGGTGGGAGGTTGGTGATTTCCTGGTGTGTGGGCGACTTATGATCAGAGGTACACTACCAAGAAATATGACAGCTGTCATAGTTAATTTTACCTGTCAACTTGACACAATCTAGAGTCACCTGGGAAGAGAATCTCAGTGTGGGATTTTCAGGTTAGACTATGGGCATGTCTCAATTACACTGACTGATGCAGAAATAGCTACCCACCCTGGGTGCCAATCCCTAGAAAGGTGATTGTAACCTGTGTGTTGCTAGGCAGAGTGTGGTGAGCACTGGCATGCAGGCTTTAATTCGTTTCTCTCTGCTCCTGACTGTGGATATAAGATGACCAATTCTTTCAAGATCCTACTGACATGACTTCCCTGAAGATGAACCATTACCTAGAACCCTGAGACAAAGTAAACTCTTTCTCCATCGAGTTGCTTTTGTCAAGATCTTCTATCACAGCCACCAGACGTGAAATGAAGAGAGACCCACAGGACCAAGTATTTGATATGCATTAAGTGAATCATGAAGCCATAGTATGAAGTCCCATTAAGGTAAAAATTGATGCAAAACCACTTAATATAGCAATACTCTGTGTGTTATATGTATATATATAGAAAACATGTATATGTTGTTTGCTTTTTCTTTATTAGGTATTGAACAATAATAATGTTTCTCTATAATGGTTTCACACACACATATCACATACTTTGATCACAAAGTACCTGTTACCCTTTCTTCACCCCTCTCTACTCCCACTGGTCCTTTTTCTCCTCCTGAATTGTTACACTTTTAATTTCATGTCACTTACTAACCTGAATTCCATGAATGACAGATAACATGTGATTATTTGTACTTCTGTGTCTGGATTATTTCACTCTATAAAATGATCTCCAGTTCTAACCAGATTCCTGAAAATTACTCCATTTTCTTTTTCTTTGTGGCAGAACATAACCCCACCGTGTATATACCATCTGTGATGGTTAACGTTGACTGTCAACTTGACAGATTCTAGCGTTAGTTATGAGATAAGCCTCTGGCCATGCCCATGAGGGATCATCCAGATTACATTAACTGAGATGGAAAGACCCACTCTACACGTGGTGGTGCCATTCCATGGGCTCTGGACTAGACTGAATAAACATGAGAAAGTGAGCCCAACACCAGAGTTCATTTCTCTGCTTCCTGACTGTGGGTGCCATGTTGTCCCATGCTCCTGCTACTGTGATTCCTTTGCCATAATGGACTGTACCCTTGAATTGTAACAAAATAAACTGTCTTCCTTAAGCTGCTTCCATCAGGTATTTTGTCCCAGCAACAAAAAAGGAGCCAAGACACCTTCTTTGACTAAGTCACCTCCCTGTCACTTGACAACTAGGCGGGTCACAGAACTTGAGAACATAAGTTATCACATTTTTTGAACCAGTAAGAACATCTCCCTGACAGCCTCATTGGTCATTGACAAGGATAAAATCCTTAACATGTAGGTTCTCTCTGCATCTGTGGATGTCACCCAGTTTAAGTTCCACGGTTAATAAGTGATAAAGGTGGTGTGTAAACCCAGGCATTCTACTCTAATATCCCCATCCTACAATTCTACATAAGCACACTTAGCAGCCAGCAGTACTGACATGAGGCATTGTTCAGTACTCCTGAGCAAGTGTGCCCCTTCTAGTCAGCATGAGTGGGAAACACATAGTCCCTTACCGTTTTGGAAGTGGACTGCGTAGATAACAGTAAGACCCCTGAAGTCTGGGAATGGGAGCTGGGTTCAGTCTTCCTGGTGATGACTTTCCTATATGCATCTCGTATCTGAGATGGAGACACAACACAGCAAGGAATTGAGTAAGTAAGTTTGCTATACAACATGTGGGCCTGAGTTTGAATCTCCAGCACCCACACTAAAAAAAATAAAATAAAAAGACAAGTACAAGTACATTACCCAACACACCAATGGACAGAGAACACCATGAAAAATAAGGTGAAAAGAATGTAAGAGCTGGAGGAGGGGGTGCTAGGAAATGCTGTCTTCTGAGCATGACATGACCACATTACACTCATGAACTCACAGCAGCTGTCACTGTCTGCATAAGATCAAAGCAGCCAAATCGCAGCATGGATTGAGTAAAAGACCTCTAGCCCCTCCCCTTACTGAGGATTGATTGGCAGTTGATCATTCCCGAGACAGAGAAAATTTTTCTTCTCTGGGTGCTCCAGTGGGTGCCCCCACACCCATGCACGTATGGAAAACACTAACTGGAATTAGTAGGGTTTTTCAAGTCATGAAAGATAAAGTTGTTCGAACAACATGTTGAGAGGAATATGTGGGAATCTTGGGGGAGAATTGGAAAGGGTATAGTCATATTTTATTTATTCTCAAAATAAAGGAAACCTGCTCTTCTATACACTGTGATTATGTGTTGCTCTCATTGGTTGATAATAAAGCTGTTTGTCCAATAGTGAGGCAAGATAAGGTTAAGTGGTACAATCAAACTGAGGAAGTGATGAAGAAGGGTGGAGTCAGAGAAGATACAAGCCAGCCACCCTAGGAACAAGATGCCAAAAAGGCCGGTAACCCGTGGGCTGTGTGGCAATGCATAGATTAATAGAAATGGTTTATTTTAAATGTAAGAGCTACAACATCTTTAGTCATCAGGGAAATGCAAATCAAAATGACTATGAGATACCATCTTACACCTGTCAGAATGGTTAAGATCAAAAACATTGATGACAGCTTATGTTGGAGAGGATGTGGAGTAAGGGGAACACTCTTCCACTGATGGTAGGAGTGTAAACTTGTATAGCCACTTTGGAAATCAGTGGTGACTTCTCAGAAAATTGGGAATCAATATACCACAAGACCCAGTGATACCATTCTTGGGCATATACCCAAGGGATGCTCAATCATAAATCATACCACAAGAACATTTGCTCAACTATGTTCATAGCAGCATTATTCATAATAGCTAGAACCTGGAAACAACCTAAATGCCACTCAACTGAAGAATGGATAAAGAAAATGTGGAACATATACTCAATGAAGTATTACTCAGTAGTAAAATGAAATGACATCATGAAATTTGCAGGCAAATGGATGGAATTAGAAAATATCATCCTGAGTGAGGTAACCCAGACTCAGAAATACAAACATGGTATGTACTCACTTGTAAGTAGATACTAGATGTAAAGCAAAGGATAACCAGACTACACTACAACCTACAGCTCCAGAGAAGCTAGCTAACAAGGAGGACCCCAAGAGGGACATATTGATTGCCTTGGGAAGGGGAAACAGATGAGATCTCCATGAGTAAATGGGGGGGGACAAAAGAGGAGAAGGAATGGGGGATGAGAACATGAGTGAACGGGATGGATGAGCGGGGGGGGGGATGGAGTCTAGTCAAAGAGAGTGAGGAGGGATTATATGAGCAAGAGGGGTCAAGATCATGATGGGAAAATCTACAGAGACAACTGAACCAAACTCGTAGAAACTCATGAACTCTAGACTGGCAGCTGTGGAACAGGAGACAGTTTTGTAGCTTGGTCTGTTTGAGGGGCCTCTGGCAGTAATCCCATTTCTGTGGCAGAGCTGCATGAGCTGGCTTTCTGGAGTCCATTACCTATGGTTGGACTCCTTGCTCACTCTCGATGCAGGGTGAAGGGTCTTGGTCCTGCCTCAACTGAATGTACCAGGCTTTGTTGACTCCCCGTGGGAAGCCTTACCTTTTGGGGGGAAGGGATGAGGGGCAGTTCAGGGTGGGGAAACTGGGAGAGAGTGGGGGGAGAGATGAGACGGGGGTCTGTGGTTGGCATGTAAAAATGAATTTTAAAATGTTAAAGAAAAATGTAAGTGCTAGTTAGTAATAAGCCCGAGCCATTGATCAAATATTTATATTTAATATAAGCCTCTGAGTGATTATTTGGAGACAGCTGTAGGACAGGGCAGGATGGAGAAACTCTTGTTTATAGAAACCAGTATGGTTTTACACACCAGCAATCCCATTTCTGTTGAGGCAGAGACTGAAGGGTGCTTGCTGGGCCTGCTGGCTGACCAGTCTAGCTCAATTGATGCTCCAGTAAGATGCCCTGGCTCAAAAGATAAGCTAAAAGGCTAGAGAGAAGACTGGGTGGTCAAGAGTATGCCTAGTTCTTGCAGAGGACCTGAGTTTAGTTCTTAACACCCCTGTCAGTAGGCTCACAGATACCGACAGATCCATCTCAAAGAGATTCAGTGCCCTCTTCTGGCTGCCACAGGCACATACACACATTCTTCTGAAAATACCATCTGCCTTTGAAGACACTGAACTTTTCCCAGCCCTTACAACCAGGTTAATACTATACCTTGAAATCATTTAAGACTATGTGCTCAACCTTCTGTCTTACTATGTGCTCAACCTGCATGCTTAAATCTAACCTGACTTTAAGAGAATAATGCAACCAGCCTCACTGTGCCTTGGATTGCCCATGTTATCACTTTTTAAAAATCTAAGCCAAAGGCATAGCTTTAATGTTAAATATGTGCCCTCTCCTGTACCTGGCCTAGAACTGTGCGTGTTGTGTGTGTGTGTGTGTGTGTGTGTGGTGTGTGTGTGTGTGTGTGTGTGTGTTGTGATCATTTGCTGAGAGCAGCAAACAGGTTGGAAGCAATCTGAAGCAAAACAAATAGCCTATAAATGTGGAAAACACATAGACACAGGTTGATAAGATCTGCAGTTCTGAATGCTCTTTTGGGTCAGCTGGGATCAATAATATTAATTTCTCCCCTTGTAAAAACGTCAAAGCTTTCTGTAAATAATTCCTTGTCCCTTTCCATGCTGTGTTTTCTGTGCTGTTCAGTAAACAAAGAGTGATCCCTTTGTTAGACGGAGGCACAACAGATAGCACACACAGGCAGTAGACAGAGCCAACATAGATGGCAGGTAGGCCAAAGAGGCCACAGACTACAGACTGCAGACAGACAGAAAGCACAGG
>NW_023412593.1:0-6775 GCF_903995425.1 Onychomys torridus
GCGGAGAAATTGGTGACCAGCCACTCCTGTTCATGAGCTGACACCTAGTCAATGGTCAGGAAGCCCAAGGGCTAGAGTGGGTGTGATACAACGTGGTTCCAGACGTGAGGCTGATGGATGCTCCTGGTCCCCATGGTGACAGTGTCCTTCTGTGTTTGGAATAGCAAGTGCCCTCTGCGGCTTCTCTGTGAAGGGTCTCTATGAGAGATTTACTGGGAGAGATGGCCAGTTTAAGGAAGACTCTTACTGGGAAAACCTGCTCAATAGCTCTGCTCACCGGAGGCTTCTGCACAGGTTTGTCTAACACACGGACCTCAGTTAGGGACAACCTTGCATGGAGCACAGGACAGCCAGACTGTGGCCTTGCAGTACTGTGAGGACAGCATATCTTTGGAAATGAGAAGAGAGCAAGCAAAAGCAGAGTAAGAGTTGAGAAGACTGGGGCTGGCTCAGTGAGAGAGTGCTTGGCCAGCATGGATGAGTCCCAGGCTTTCATCCCCAGCAGTAGAGAAAAGGATGTATGGGGAGATCATCCTTGTCCCACAAACAGCATCTATTTAAACTTCAGGCTAGGGAAACTGAGAAACATGACAATATACCAGGAGGGCCTGAGGGAAGTAGCCCCAACAGGCCTGTCTTGGTGAGGGGCTCATCTCAAAGACCCATATCCCACCCACTCACCCCCCACTGTCTCCATCTTCTTGTCTAGCTCTGGAGCAATTCGCTACCTGATGAATGTCCCAGGGAAAGCTGGCCAGGACGTGCTCCTTGTGAGCTCTGAGGCCTGTTGTTGTTGGATGGACAAGATCTGATGCCCCGGTGGACCTTGGTACTCAGGTTCTAAGGTATGTGCATTGCTGCTGAATTTGAGTGAGGACACACGCCTGCTCAGGACCTCAGCCTGTACTGCTGGCTGGCAGGGAGGATGGACAATAAACTGGAAGGCCTGTGTACTTCTGCTGGAGGCCTCCTGTCTGTCCTTGGATCTGTCCTTTGTCCCTGGAGGGTCTGCTGAAGCTGCTGGTCACAGGTACCAGCCCCTCATCCTGGGTCCAGATGTGGGTTGCCCTCCAACCAGAAGCATGTGGCCATGAAACTTCATCTTGGATCCCTGTACCAAAACATTCTTCTTCCTTAATCTTTCCAGAAAAACCCATCCTTGGCACTACAAACCAGATACTTTGGCTGTGGTCATTGAAAATGGAACCAGCATTGATAGGAAGGTAGGCTGGGCTTCCTGTGTGGATTGGGAGACTACCTTGTCCGTGACTGATGGCAGACTGTGAAAGCAGACAGTGCTGAGCCCCAGACTGCTGTCCTCAGATGGGCAAATGGCCCAGAGATGGCCCTTTGTGGCTAGCATGGCTGAGCTACACACTCCTGTGCAAGCTGAGGTGTCTGCCAGTAGTGTTCCCTCCCTCCCCAGATCCTACTTTTGGACCTCAGTACTGGATCTGTGCTGTGGAGCCAGCCCCTCCCAAGCCTGCCTGGGGGCCCACCATCCACAAGCCTGATGACGGCAGACCACCGCTCAGCCTTCTTCTTCTGGGCTCCATGAGCTTGTCAGCACCAATGAGATGGTACATGGTCATATGTTCAGGGAATACCCCTTGTTGGGATCTGGGGTGAGAGGGGCCAGACCAGATCCCTGGAAGCTGCCAGGGCCTAGACCACCACAAGTTCACTGAGTGGAGTGCAGAACTGTAAGGAGGAGGTACAGACCAAGGGGGAAGTATCCTGAAGTGCCTTTGGGCTACAGGAAAAGGATGTTGGAGGTTATATAGGGAGAGCAGGTGATGATGAACACCAGGAAGGGCCAGGTTCAGGTGGTGGATGCAGGGGCTAACAAGTGTTCATAGAATAGGAGGTAGCTTTCTGGGGGTCCCTGGTAGGCATCACTCTAAACAAGGTACTTAGATAACAGCTTTTGAAGGTAACCTAGGGCTGCCCAGGAAGGGGCCAGGAGTTCCAGGGCCCACTGAGATGGAGCTGTGGCCCAGGTGTAACAGGTGAGTGAGGCACATTGCTGTTCTCACTTTTAGGATCCCCAAGACATGCAGCACAGCCTGTACATGTTCCACCCCACCCTGCCTGGCATCCTGCTGGAGCTAGCCAACGTGTCTGCCAACATCGTGGCCTTTCGATGGTGAGCATGGGCTCAGGCACTGGGTCCAGGTCTTCCCCAACCTAGTCCTCTCCAGCTAGTCCTGAGCAGCACTGACTGTCCCTACAGCGATCCTGTTTGAGCCAAGCCGCCATGCTGCCTATGTGCTCCTGACGGGCCCAGCAAGCTCAGACATGCCTGGCCTGGTCTCTGTGATCAAACACAAAGTTCGAGACCTTGTCCCAGGCAGTAGAGTGGTCCACCTGGGTGAAGGCAGCTCAGACAGCGACCAGGCTATCCGGGACCGGTTCTCCCGGCTACGGTACCGGAGTGAGTTGTAGGTGGTGGTACCTGGGGCACATGGAAAGACTCCAACTGTGAAAACAAAGCCTCCTGGAAAGCTGGCCTACCCTCAGCCTCCACGCTGACCTCACTGTTTGCCCTGGTGATTCTGGTCCTCTGGGAGCAATGGCCTTACCAGCTATACCCAAGGATCTACACCTCCAATCTCCTGCCTATACCATGTCCTCCGTCAAAGGTCTCACTGTGTGGCCCGTGTGATCTGGTCAAGGCCAGTAGGCCTCCCTGAGCCAGTATGGGCCGAGCCAGTCCTTCAGGAAGCACCCCCACTTAGTGCCTCCTTACCCTCTCACTCTCTACTGGAAAAGCCACTGCTGTGGGGTGTGCTACTCCCCATCCCTGCCTGTGATGTCTGTCCCTCTCCTTCCGGCCCAGCTCTCCTTTGTCTGCACTGTCTCGGGAGTCATGGAGCTCAGAGAGTGGTGGGCCCTGGGCAGCTTCAGGGCTGCGGCTGGAACCTGGGCTCTGAAGCTGCTTTCCCAAAGCAGAAGGGAGCATGTCTTCTGGAAAGTGAGCAGCAAGAGTTTTAACCAGCAGAAGGGGCCTGTACTGGAGCCTGTGGGTGCACTTGAGGGGCCTGTAGAATACACGCTGACTCTGTCTCTTCCCTCAGTACACTGGACCTGCTGTCTGCACACGTCCCTGCACTCCTGAGCACATCAGACAGTCCCTTTTCCTACTCTCTGGTGCTTACCTGATGCAGGTCTCACCTTGTGCCTTGTTGCTCCTGAGGCCCAAGGGCAACAGAGCAGCTCTGCCCAGATCCCTAGCTCTGTAGCCAAAGCAGTCCCATGACCCTAGCCACCATGAAAAACAATACAATAAATGATTTGCACTGATGGGGAAAGCCCCAGTAGCCCAGCGTGAGCTTGCAATCCGTCTGTTTGTCTCTCTGCCTGCCATAAACAGAGGGAGGGAGGAGTCATTGCCAGGAATTGCCAGGCCTCCCAGGCAAGGTTAAGAGGAGAATTGGGATGAGCGCTCCACACAGACCTGCCTGATAGGAACAAGCTTGTAGTCTTTGCACAGCCTCTAGGATGATCACCAGGGCAGAGGCGCCTGTGTCTTGACAGGCATCTCTACCCTAGGATCATGTCCTCTGTGCTGTTATACAGAGCAATGAAACGGAAGGTCAGGTGAGCTCTGTCACTGCGCAGAACCTGGAAGGGTTTCAGGGCTTGACCTGAGAGCATCAGTCCTTCTGAGAACCCTTTGGAGTCTGCCAAACATAAACTTGTTCTCATAATGGCACATGTACAAAAATCTCGAGTGTGCACATGCTTGTGCACAAAAGCCCGAGGTGTCAACATGAGGGCTGACATTGATGGGTAGGCGTTTTCAAGGCAGAAAGTGGGTCCCTCAACCCTGAGAAGCAAAGGTAACTCAGCATACACATCACTCTGAGAAGGAAGGGTAGTAGAGAAGGGTCTACCTCCAGATTTCAGGAGACTGGCTCTCCAAGGCACAGGATGAGGTGTAGGGTCCAAGGGCAGCTACCACCCAGAGCCGGTCTGGGTTGTGCTTCCTACCTGAAGGCCACCTAGTGGCTGCTGAGGACGGTGTCCTGTTTATGGTCATTAAGGGACCAGTTGCCCCTCTAGCCTGCGCAAGATTTTAGGGTCCCGGGGCTTTCTTTGGGTTGTCCCTCCTGCAGCTGTGCACAGCTGCTCCAGGGGACACTGGACAGTTGGTAGCATCCTGTCTGCTCACAGCTTCTTTGACAAGGTTCTGGCTTTCTGTTGCACTCACACACTCCTGTTTTTCCTCCAAAGACCAAGGCCCTCAGGTCTGTAGGCTGAGGCCACCAAAGTCCTGGGCCACTCAGCAGCCCAGACAAGACAGGTGCCCACCACAATACATTTATTTATTTGGGGTAGGGATGTGCCTGGAAGTCAGAGGACAATTGGTGGACATCAGTTCTCTCCTTTCAACCATGTGGGTCCTGGGGACTGAACTCAGGTTGTCAGGCTTGACAGCAAGAGCCTTTACCCACTGGATCATCCTGCCGGACCCATGGTGGCTACTTTTTATACTGGAACCACACTCCTGAGCTGCTCCCAGCCTCTTGACACACACCAACAGATACACCACAGATGCCGCACATCACACTCAACACGCATACACGCCACTCAAACTACACGCCACTCAAACTACACGCCACTCAAACTACATGCCACCTCTGCATTGTGTCACAGACACTCAAGCCATGAACTCTGGCCAAGCTGGACCCACAGGAGAATGGACTAAGCCAGGACCTGAATCTTTTATTTCTGTAGAAATGAGTTGTGAAGAGAGGCTGGAGAGCAGCCCTGCTGGGAGCTGTGTGGCAGGAGGTGGCACAGAGGACAGCCTGGTTAGGGAAACTCTTCCTTGGCAAAGACCTAAGGGACCTGGGAGCACCACAGTCAGGACAACAGCAGGAATTACCTTTCTCAGATCTGATAAGACAGGTGGAAGGAATGCTGTGTATAGTGGTGAATGTGGTACCTGCAGATACAGTCTACTGAGAAGCCACTGGGTTTAGCTTCAACAGAATAAGGGACCTACACAGTGGTGGAACCATCCTCAGTGGGATGGCATGGCCTGAGACCTATATCTCTTGATGTGTCAAAGACTTGATATTCTAGAGATGAGATGACCATCTAGTCCTAACTACAGGATACCAGGAACTTTGAGGACCTTGATTTTACCTTCTAGGAACAAGTCCTGTCCTGGTAAGGCTTAGTTAATGAAATCTCCTTGCTAGGAACCAGTGGCTGGACCAGTCTCAGGGTGTGTGTGGAGGGTGGGTGGGGATTTTAGTGGAGACTCAGGGGCCTCATAGCAAGGCTGGGCTCTCTACACAGGAGACACCGTTACTAGGGGCCCAGTATCCAGGAGAGCATGACTCCACAGGTGTCAGGCAGGTGATGGTAAGCTGAGGTGACCAGCAACATCCATCTACTCCTCCCCATTGCCACCTGCAGGGGTGCTGGTTGCTGGAGGCCCCCAGGGGTAGATTGAAGAGCAGGGCTGGGGCTTGAGTGCAGAGGCTTCCGCAAGAATGGAAATGCCCTGGGGACAAGAAAGGGCTGAGGGCTGGTCTTCTCTGGGCAGGGGTCTTCCCTGCTCAGCGCATGTAGGGCACTGGCATGGCTCACCGGCGCTTGGTCTCCAAGGGGATCACAGCTCCCTCCAGCAGCCCTTGTATATGTCAGACTTCAGGAACCTCGGGTAGGAGTCCTGCAGGAAACAGTGTCCAGTCTGACCCTTCACTTCCTAGCCAGGTCCAGCCAGGCATTGCTGGGGCCACCTTCTGCTCATAGGCCATGCAAGACTGGGGACTGAGAGGGGTGGGGGACGGACACGACCATCCAACACTAGCCCAAACTACCAACACCTAGAGAGATCCAGCACCCATCTGGTGGGACCACCAGACTGTAAAACACAGGCAAGAGGTGGTGTGTTCACACACACAGGGATGAGCCAAGCACCTCTCCAGCCAGGGCTGAGGAGCCAGAGGCAGGGAGAGGATACAGAGTTTTGACTGTACAGCAGACCAGGCTTGATCCCGGTACACACTTGTAATCCCAATATTTGGGAGGGCAAAGGGAGGTTGAGCATGAGCTCATGGATAGGCTACAGGAGACTGGCTCTAATGACAACAATGATGATGGTCAACTGTTGTGGTTTAAAACTATTAAATGTGTTGAAATCTATGATTTTTTCTTTGAGGCAGGATCTCACTCTGTAGACCAGGCTGGCCTTGAACTCACAGAGATCCACCTGCCACTGACCCTAGTGCTAGGATTAAAGGTTTGCGACACCATGCCCTAAGAAATCTATGAATTATTATGGTATTAAATAACATCAAGAGGCTGAGGCAAGAAGCTCACCTGCAAGTCAAAGGCCAGCCTGAACATCTATACATAGAGATTTTAGAGTGAGACCCTGACTCAGGCCGGGAGGTGGTGGTGCACGCCTTTAATCCCAGCACTTGGGAGGCAGAGCCCGGTGGATCTTTGTGAGTTTGAGGCCAGCCTGGTCTACAGAGCAAGACCCAGGACAGGCACCAAATCAACACAGAGAACCCTGTCTCGAAAAAACAAACAAACAAACAAAAAAACGAGACCTTGACTCAGACAAACTAAAAAACCTTGCTAACCACTCTGAACAAACACTAAGGATCCAGCTACTTGTTTTTAAAACTGATCAGTAGTGTCAAGTATCCAGCTTTGACTCCATCTCTGCCACTAGATGACCAGAGGGTACACAAACGGGTGGGGTAGGGAATAGACAGCCCAGTCAAGAGATAGTAGCCGGGGTTGGGGA
>NW_023412594.1:0-7544 GCF_903995425.1 Onychomys torridus
TGAAAGTGGGAGATGCAAACTAGGAAGTAGTCCTGGAGTCTTTCTTAGTCATTTTAATTTGTGTTGTTATTGTTTTCAGAAGGGATCTCAGGTTCCAGGGAGACTCTAATCATTATCCTCAAATGCAGGGGATACAATTCCTTAAGACACAGTCCAGGGGACAGCAAAAGGCAGGTTTTGTGAATCCATTCTCTCAGTTCCTCTCACTACAAAGATTTTCTTGCAAGAGAGCACTGGCACATCACTCATTCAGAGATAAGTTGATTTCATCTTCCCAATCAGAGTTGTCTGAGATGTCCTCCACCAGAATCACTTCCTCTTCCTCCTCTGCATCAGAGTCTTCTCTTCCCCCTCCTCTCCCTCCTCTAGGCTTGCTAGCTCATCATCAGAGGGAGAGAAGTCATTGTGCCCATCCTGTCCTGTGTTCTCACTGTTGTCAGCCTCCTCCATCTCTGCTCTTGCCACTGGTCAGTGACAAACTCCTCTACATCATCAGTGCCATCATAATCCCTCTTTCCTCCTGTTCTTCCTCTTCTGAGTCCTCCTCATCTTCTTCCTCTGACAGACACTGCCTGCCCACTTCATAAAGTCTGCATACTGTGTCCATGTTAGGGGCACCCATACTGCCTTGATTCTCAATGACAGCAAGATAGCAGTCTTTGGTGTCTGTACACAGGTCAAAGATGTTCTGTTTCACATCAATAGTTGCTATAGGTTTGTAATCAGTTGCATTAAATGTTCGGAAGGATGACCCAAAGGGGCTTTTCATTCTCTCTTCCAAGAAGTCATCTTCATCATCTGCCTGCAACATTGCTCCATACATCACTGTCCCTGTGTGGTTAAACACCACAGGACATTGATCCAGAGCAGGAACTGTGTGTAAAAGATGGAAAGTTCGAAGGTCCCAAATCTCTGTATTGATGATGGCCTCCAGCCCATTGGGATGGAAAACACCACTGATATTCCTGTTGAACTTGTCAAACTTGTGGATGGCCTGTGCAGAGCGGACATCCCACAGGACCCCATCATTTAAGACAAGATCGTCTGTAGGATCAAAGGTGGCACAGTTCCTCTTGTAGTGGCTGGCAAGATCTGGGTTAAACAGAGTCAACATCTTGGTGCCAGTCTCAATATCATAAATATGGGCCATGTCTCCTTTTGTGCCTATGACCTGATCCTGAGAGTACTTACTGAACTCAACATAATGATCTTCTGTGAAGGAATGCTTCATATCAAATACTGACCTCATCCCCCAAAGTGCAGACAAAGGCTCCCCAAGTGGCAGATGTCAGAAGTAAGGACCCATCCCTGGAAGGTTCAAGGTGTGTGATGGCTGAGTTGTGACAGTTATAGCTGGCCTCTTCCTGTCCACTAAATACATTGTAGAGCTTCAGCTGCCCTGTACAGTTCCCAAGCATCAGGAACCGCTCCTGGGCTGAGAATGCACAACATGTCAAGCCACTCTCATCTTCATGAGCTTCCGGGAACACTGAAATAGGATGAAATCGCCTAAAGATAAGATGCCTATCAAAGCCTCTGCCATCTATACCTACATATTTTGGAAACCATGCCCTGTGGTTTAGCCTTGAGGTAAAGTTCATTGGGGCTTGCCTTCTCTGTTTTGGCTCAGGGCACTGGTGAGAAGTAAAGAGAGAAAAAGGTGGACAGGTGGCAATGGGGTTCTTGCAGCGAGCATGTTGCTCTCTAAGATGCTCTGTGATGATACTGTCCAGTGTTGGTAGGGAAGGAAGATGTCTGTCCAGTTGTGTTTTAACAGCATGGCTCTGGCTGTATGTGCAGGGTCCGACTTCTGCTGCAACACTTGGATATTCCGGCCATTGCAAAGTGATGGCCTCTCTCTGATAAAACTGGTCCTGCCAATCAAAGGAGAGTTGTCTGCATATGATGGGCCAGGCAAAGCCAGTGATCCCGGGGTTGGGCATGGCAGAGTATTGGAAGGGAAGTCATGGGAGACAGAAGGGGTAGAAGCATCCATAGCAGCGTGGCTGCCCAGTAGATTTGCAATGCCATTGGCAATCCGAGGGGTCTCAGGAAGAGAGACAGTAGGAGCAGCAGCAGTCACTGGGGTGAAGGCAGAAGAGTGGGGCAGCAGTCATGGGCAAGTCGGCCTCTCTGGTCAGCACAGTGGCTGACTCTCCAAGCCCTTTAGAAATGAGATGGTTTCTTATCAACAGTAGTAGTTCTTTCTCAGGGAAGCAGATCCTTGACTGGGCAACAATGCCTGCTTTCTGTAGCCCTGCCAGTGACACATCAGTGCCAAGCAGAAGAGGCTTTCCTGATATTTTCTCAATGAGCTCAACTGCATAGTTGCAGAATTTGACATGGTAGCTACGCTTATCCTGCCGCACTGGCTCCTTCATCAGCTGTTGAATCTGCCAGCTACTAAAAAGGGGCAATTTGCTGATATCTGTGCAACAGTGCTACTTCTAGACAAGCCCACTAGGGCTTTGCAGCCAGGCTCGGATCTGGTCTGCATCTGTGATGGGCATCTTGATGGACAATAGGGACAGAAGCACCTTGATGCCATCATTGGACTGGACCACATTCCACATCTTGGCCAGGGGATGCTCACTGCTCTTGGGGATCTGAGACAGCTTTCTCAAAGCAGTTCCAGAAGTAAATTTACCAAAACTGGATATTCGGTTATCTGGGCCACATACACAATTGATGATAACTCGAAGGGCTGACTTCTGAATTTCAGCATCTTGGAGAAAATATTCACCTTCAGCAACTGCCAAAATGATGCTGATTCCTACAGTGGATACAGTAGAGCCATGCTCATCCAAGACCTTCACCGACTCTGCCAATTGCAGCTGGATTTTTGGCACCACAGTGAGGATGGCCAGGACATCCAAAGCAAAGCGCACAGTGTCAGTCCTTGCATAATAGGTCTTCCACTTGCAGGCGATGGAAATCAGCTGCAACAAGAGCTGCACGCAGGAAAGCTTGAGGAAGACTTCAGCAGGTTCCCAATACAGCTGAGCTGGGCCATATTCTATCAAAAACTCCATCATTTCCTCAATCTGCTCACCACTGTATGAGCATGCCTTGTATGGAGGAGAAGAGTGCACAGGAATAGCTCCCTCAGGGCTCTGAAGGGACTGCTTGACTTGTTCCAGTTTAATGGCCAAGTGAGCCTCAAAGTACTTTCGCAGAGCCATGCAGGTATCTTTGCCTCTTTGGCAGGTAGCAAAGATTTTATAGTTGCTCACGTGTCCACCCGGGTCTTCCGAATGTAGAATCTCCAAAGTACTGATCAAGTTCACTAGGCGACGAAGACCATCATAATGGTCAAAGTGCTCCAAGACAGCTGGAATGAGAAGCAACCTGAGAAAAACAATGTTGCATGGCGGCATCCTGAAGCATGAGAACATTCCATTAACCATAGGGCATAGTTCACCACATCAGAGAGAACTTGGTGGGGATGCATGCAAATCTTTCCATAGCATCCTGGATGTTGGACAGGTAATACAAGCATATAGATACAGCAGTTGCAGCCATAGAAGGACGAGGAATTTCTAGTAATTTCTGTACCCCACATGTGTAACAAAGTCTGTGGCAAATTTGTTATGGATGAGGAGAGATGCTAGTTGCTTGAGTGCCTCAAAAGTAAGCAGGACATCATTAGTCTGTTTCAGATCAATATAAAACATCATCACTTCCTGTCATTCAAGTTGCATGAACAGGGGAAGTAATTCTTGATACTCTCCCAAAGGGGTCAGGTACTGGAGAAGAAGTCTCTGCTCAATAGCAGGAGTCATTGGATAGAGGGTATAGTTGGTGCCAATCACCCAGGGGGATACTTCTGACCAGCTGTTATTAGACACCTCAGCAAACACACCATCTGGCTCAGAAGATGACACACCCAATTTCTGCTTGGCTGTCCTGTCGTTCTCTCTTTCACCATGCTTTGCAGACTTCTTGAATCCTGAGGCTTCCTCAGGCTCAATTGCTGAGTATACTCCATTACTGGTCTTCCGACTTAATTCCAGATGAAAAGAGATGTCCATATCTCTAGAAATTTCTTGCTCTCCATCCACAACATCTACTGCCATGTCACCATAGTCCATATCCACAGCTTCCTCATCTAAAAGCAAACGTGGCTCTGATGAAGTCTTCTGGGGCCTAAGACACATACTTTCCTGCCCCAAAGACACTTCCTGAACATGTAGCTCTCTCAGTTTGCCAAGCACTACTGCCACCAGCCTTGTATTTTCATCTCTGTACCTTGAAACAATCTGTTGATTTTCCATAGCACCTCCTAATAGTGCTGTAGAATATGTCCTCAGTGGCTGATCAGCCTCTTGGGCCCATTTCAAAAGATTTTCAACAATCCCTTCCTTTTCTTCAAAGAACACTGCAGCTTCTAGACATGGCATGATGTCCAGTAGCAATCTGCAGGCTGCAGTATTTAAAGGGGCCTCTCTGCTTGTCAACAAATACCCATTCATCAGTGTGTTCATGAAATCAGCATTCGTGGAGAGTAGTCTCAGCAAGTGACCCAGCATACAGTCAGGAGCAACTCGCACAGGATGTCGATCATCAAATGGGTCTGGATCTCCTTTATGATATTCTTCAGTTTCTTTTTCAATTAATTCTGACATTCTGCTAAGGATGGCTACCATAGCCTGCCCGTTTCCATGGTCCTCTTTCCACTGTTCCAGCAGGGCAGTGAGCTCATCTTTGGAGTCCACATGTACCACTACTGTAGTCATGGCTTGTCCCACCTGAAGAACCAAGGAGTATTCACAATGGCTGGACTGGTCCAAATCTGCTTTCAGCAAGTCTAGGGAGTTTAGTTGTTGGGAGCAGGTTGTAGTCAGCAGCTGATGCTAGTTGTCTCTTTCAGCCAACAGGAAATCTGCTTAGACAGATAGAGACGTTACAACGTGCATTTACATATTACATCCCCTTCTGAGCATCCAAGGCATTGGGAGCAGAGTTACCAGGACAGCTGATAGGTCCAGAAGTTCAAAGGCTTTTCAGGAAGCCACTGTAGTTGATTGCTAATTCCTCAGCTTGGAAGTTCACTCAGGTAGTCTGAGAACTGAAGATAGCCTAAGAGCTATAGAATGTCTTAAGTTCCATGGCTCAAGTAGGACCTCAGTCCAGGTTGTCCTGAGTGAAGATCCAGATTTAGAATTGGGCTGTGTTGTCTGAATATTGCTGGGCTATCCAGAGAATGTTAATCCCACTAATCAACTATAAGACCACTCCCACGGTTTCAAGCTAAATTTGAAGCAAGCTTTAATTAAATAGTTTCCAGGTGGATGTCCTCTGATCGGGTTGACACCCAAGTTACCAGCAAATGGCCTGGAATATTTTCTTATCGCTTTTGAATCTGTCCTATACATATGGATGTATATGGCTCCACTTTGCCAACACTTTAATATTGACATTGATCACGAATGTGTATTTTGGCAAAATTTTCAATATTAGGGGAAATGCAAATACAAGAGGAAATCTTGCCTTTTCTCAAAACAGTTTCACTGGAAAAACACTTGGAGGTAATTAAGATCTTAGAAACAATTGAGTTAAATACATTTCAAAAAGCTTAATCTACAGAGATTGGCACAAGGGCAACCACATTTGTAAAAGGAACATTATTAATCACATATAAAACCCCACACATTGACAGTGGGAGACTTCAACACCCCACTTTCACCTCTGGACTGAATGGCCAAATTGAAACTTAACAGAGAAATAAAGGGTTTGACTGATGTTATGCCTCAAATGGACTGAATCGATATCTACAAAACATTCCACCGAAATTAAAAGAATATAACTTCTTCTCAGCAACCAATGGAACCTTCTCAAAATTGACCAAATACTTGTCCACAAACACAATCTCACCAGATCCAAAACAATTGGAATAACCTCCTGTGTTCTATCTGACCACCATGGTTTTAAGTTAGATTTCAAGATAAAAAAAAAAAAATACACTAATCCTACAGTCTCATGGAAACTGAATAATTCTCAACTGAATCACCAATGGGTTAAGGAAGAAATAAAGAAAGAAATTAAAGACTTCCTAGAGATCAATGAAAATGAATACACTACATACCCAAATTTATGGGACACTAGGAAATCAGTGCTAAGAGGGAAATTCATAGCACTAAATGCCCACATAAAGAAGTTGGACAAATCTTACACTAGTGATTTGACAGCCCAGCTTAAAGTTCTTGAACAGGAACAAGCAAAGTCTCCCAGGAGGAACAGACACCAGGAAATTATCAAATGGAGAGCTGAAATCAATAAAATAGAAATAAAGAGAACAATACAAAGGATTCATGAAAAAAGAGTTGGTTCTTTGAGAAGATCAACAAGATAGACAAGCCCTTATACAAACTAAACAAAAGACAGCATCCAAATTAACAAATTGGGAAATGAAAAGGGGGACATAACAACAGAAAAAGAGGAAATCCAGGGAATCATCAGGTCATACTTCAAAAACCTCTACTCCACAAAACTGTAAAATGTAAAAAAATGGATAATCTTCTGGATAGGTAACACATACCTAAGTTAAATCAAGACCAGATAAAGCATCGAAATAGTCCAATAACCCCTAAGGAAATAGAATCAGTCATTAAATTCTCCCAAGCAAAAAAGCCCAGGACCAGATGGTTTCAGTGAAGAATTCTACCAGATCTTCAAAGAAGACTTAATACCATTTCAATTGTTCCAAATAGAAGCAGAAGGTATATTATCAAACTCCTTCTATGAGTCTACAATTACCCTGATTCCTAAACCAAACAAAGATACAACAAATAAAGAGAACTACAGACCCATCTCCCTCATGAACTTTGATCCAAAAATACTCAATAAAATACTGGCCAACAGACTCCAAGAACACATCAAAACAATTATCCACCACCATCAAGTAGGCTTCATCCCAGAGATGCAAAGGTGGATCAACATAGAAAGTCTGTTAATGTAATACACCATATAAACAAACTCAAAGAAAAAAAAACACATAATCATCTCACTAGACAAAGAAAAGGCATTTGACAAAATCCAATAGCCCTTTATGACAAAAGTCATGGAGCGATCAGGAATACAGGGAACATACCTAAACATAATAAAGGCAATCTACAGCAAGCCAACAGCCAACATCAAATTAAATGGAGAGAAACTCAAAGCAATACCACTAAAATCAGGAACAAGGCAAAGCTGTCCCCTCTCCCCATACTTATGTAATATTGTACTTGAAGTTCTAGCCAAAGCTATAAGACAACATAAGGAGATTAAGGGGATACAATTGGAAAGGAAGAAGTCAAGCTTTCCCTATTTGCAGATGACATGATAGTATACATGAGTGACCCCAAAAATTCAACCAGGGAACAGCTTATAAACACCTTCAGCAACATAGCAGGATACAAGATCAACTCAAAAAAAAAAAAAAATCAGTAGCCCTCCTATATACAATAGATAAACAGGCTAAAAGGAAATCAGAGATACATCATTCTTTACAATAGCCACAAACGATAAAAAATACCTTGGGGTTACTCTAACTAAGCATGTGA
>NW_023412595.1:0-8288 GCF_903995425.1 Onychomys torridus
GAGAGAGATTGGGCTCAGAAAATGGCATTTATAATAGAGCCCAAACTGCTCAAAGCAATACACTGTATTGCCTAATGATACTGTGTGTGTGTGTTGTAGCTCAGATAAAAGACTTGCAAGAGATAGTAAAGACCAAATTCCTCCGGTACAGAAGCTCATACCTGAAATCCCAGCACTAGAGAAGCCGAAGCTGAGTCAGAAGTTCAAAGTCATCCTCAGCTGTATTCGCCAGCCTGGGCTGCTGGAGACCCTGCCTCAAAATCAGAAACATCCGATTGAGGGTCGTGTAGAGGGCCCTGGGAAAATGCAAATGGGTCTATTAAGAGTGTTAGTGATTAAAAAATAAGGAGGGGAGAGTTGGTTTTCAGATGTGCATAGTTTAAATTGAGGCCCCCCCTCACACACCCACCAACCCCCCCAGTTCAGGTCTAGGCTGAAGGGTGAAGGCTGGTAAGGTCCTGCTGTCTGACCTTGGTCGGTGCTGCAGTTGAGAGCTGACACTGATGAAGGGTGCTGGACGCAGGAGGAAGCCACATCACGGCTTCTCTTTCCTCTGCCCTCCAGGCCTCTGCTCAGGCCCATCGACCAAGCGTGCAGAGCAAGGGAGCCCGAGATGGGCAGCACACAGGGGTCGAAGAAAAGTAGAGCTGATCTGGGTGCAAAATGAGGTGCAAAAATAACAGCAAAAGTGAGTCACCTCTCACTTCGTGGGGAGGGTAGGAACCCGTCTAAGAAGGATGTGGGACCTGTCAACTCCCTGTGCACTGTAGGAATTTGGTTTGGGGCCAGCGTCTCACATAGCCTGGAACGTGTTTAAACTTGATATATAGCCAAGAATGGCCTTTAATTCCTAATCCCCCTGCCTGCACCTACCAAGTGCAGGGACTGTAGGTGTGCACTAACATTGGCACTATAGTTCTTACACTGCGGGTGGAAGGTGGCTGCTAACTATGGGGTTGTCTTTAATTGTGGTTTTGTTTTTTCTTTCTTTCTTCCTTTTTTTTTTTTTGAGCTGAGGATCGAACCCAGGGCCTTGTGCTTGCTAGGCAAGCGCTCTACTACTGAGCTAAATCCCCAACCCATTGTTTTTGTTTTTTCAAGACAGGGTTTTTCTGTATAGCCCTGGCTGTCCTGGAACTCACTCTGTAGACCAGGCTGGCCTCGAACTCACAGAGATCCGCCTGGCTCTGCCTCCCGAGTGCTGGGATTAAAGGTGTGTGCCACCACTGCCAGGCCTGAACTTGCATTTTTACTTCTGCCTTTCATAGTGGGTTGGAACATGGGAAATAACTCACCCCAAACTGGGAGCTAGCTCTCCGCAGACATAACCATTTGCTTTTTAAACCAGCTTATTAAACGTGATTGACTCTCACATCAAGTTGCTACTTCTAAAAATAATCCAGAGTGTTGGGAATAGCGTGGCAGACAGACAGCTGTGTAGAGGACTCTGTTCCACAGACCCAAGCAAGCCCAGGTCCCCAACAGTCTAGTTTGAGAGCATTTCAAACATATGAACAAAAGCATTCGATGTATCATAGAGTACCTAAGGATAGAGGTGCTGGGAGGGGGCAGGTAGTCATAAAGAAAACGCTGCCAGACAAGAGTCAAAAGCTAAGACTCTTACTTGCCAAGAGCAAAAGCTACAGGGCCTGGAGAGACGGCTCAGTGGTTAGAGCACCTGCTGCTCTCACAGGGGACCTGAGTTTGGTTCTGAATACCCACATGGTGGCTCACATCCATCTATGCCTGCATTTCCAAGAGACCCAGGACAGCAAGGGCTACAAAGAGAAACACTGTTTCAAAACAAAACAAACAAACAAAGAAAATGAAGTTCAGTAGTCTGGTATTTTCTTTAAAGTTAGGAATGTATTTTTATGAGAAGGAAAGAAAAAGATGGAAATGGTGGTACATGCCTTTAATTCCAGCATTCGGGAGGCAAAGTTTGGTTTTGTGAGTGTTTGTTTTTGTTTGTTTTCAAGACAGGGTTTCTCTGTTTAACAGTCTTAGCTGTCCTAGAACTCAGTTTGTAGACCAGGCTGGCCTCGAATTCCCAGAGAGGAGTTTAAGGCCAGTCTGGTCTACATAGCAATTTCCAAGTCAGCCAGAGTCACAGGGTGAGACCCTGTCTCGAAAGAGGTGGCGGGGGTGAGGACGGAATTTACAATCCAGCAATCCCATTACTAACACAATTACTAATCCCATCTGCCACACCCAGATGGTCTTGAATTCCTAATCCTCTTGTCTCCCACCTCTGGAATCCTGAGACTGTATTAGAGGTATGTGCCACTGTCAGACCCAAAGGAAACCGGAGACAAATGGCTAACTGTGGTGCCTCTTAGCATACCAAAGCCGTGCCAAACCCCAGGCTCCCCCAGCTCCTCCCGCCATGCCCCTACCACAGACTTCTGCAGCTCCCAGGCTTCCCTGCCCCCAGCTGCTCATTCCTATGTACCCCTGCCATTTCTGCCAGGCTCCCTCTCTGCTCTCTTAGCTCTTGGTTCTCTTAGCATACGCGCGCGCACACACACACACACACCACACCACCCCCCATGCACTTACACCCTCTCTCTCTCCCTCTTTCTTTCCTGACATGGCCCAGTTCAGTCTGTTAGTCATGTTCGGTACCTGCTCTGGACTCTTCCAGATGCCTCTGGCTGTCCTCTCCCACAGATCTACAATAAAAACCTTCTCCGCCATCCCTGGGAGCAGTCATGCCCTCATTTCATTCAGTCACCACATCCTATTTAGTGGTGTGGAGGATGAAATCCAAGGCCTCTTGCCCGCTGGGCAAGCCCTCTACATCCCCCTACAAAATGACACATTCTCTGGAAACTCAGGAGAGTGGTAGCCAGGGGCTGGAGAGAGAAGGAAGTGGGCAGTAACTGCTACTAGAACATGGGAATCTTAGTGGGTGATGGGATTTCTGAAATTAGATGTGGCGATGGTGCACCTTAGTAAATGTCTAAAAGTCACTGAACTGGGTCAGTGAGCTGTCTCAGCACGTACAGTGCTTGCCAGGTAAGCCTGACCACCTCACTTTGATCTTTTGAATCCGCAAAAGGTGGAAGGAGAGAACTGACTCTCTGAAGTTGTCCTGTGACCTCTGTATGCATGCTATGCTGTGTCTCCCCATCACCCCCTACACACACACACACACACACACACACACACACACACACACACTAATAATAATAGTTAACAGGTGTCACTGAACTGTCCATGTACCCATTTTTGTGAGCTCATATATGTGTAGGGTCTGTGGTGTACGCATCTTTTTTTTTTTGAGATTTATTTATTCATTATGTATACAGAAGAGGGCACCAGATCTCATTGCAGATGGTTGTGAGCCACCATGTGGTTGCTGGGAATTGAACTCAGAACCTCTGGAAGAGCAGTCGGTGCTCTTAACCACTGAGCCATCTCTCCAGCCCGGCTGACGCATCTTTGTCAATACCTAACGTACACATTAGTTGTTAAGAATGCCTTGGTTTCTGGAGTTTGTGGGAAAGTTACCCCACGAGAATGTTTAGACAGCTTCATGCTTGGCTGTCTCCTTAGCTACTGGCCTGGCGAAGGAACACTCAAGTGACTTTCAGAGTCCTTATTTGTGGCAGTTTTTAGAGGACAGTGCTCTGGGCAAGAGACTGGTCATTAGACCAAGGAAGGTCTGTGGTCCCCCCCCCTTTTTTTTTTTTCAAGACAGGGTTTCTCTGTGTAGTTTTGGTGCCTGTCCTGGATCTCGATCTGTAGCCCAGGCTGGCCTCGAACTCACGGAGATCCGCCTGCCTCTGCCTCCCGAGTGCTGGGATTAAAGGCGTGCGC
Organism: Onychomys torridus; assembly: GCF_903995425.1. NCBI lineage: Eukaryota > Metazoa > Chordata > Mammalia > Rodentia > Cricetidae > Onychomys > Onychomys torridus. The sequence goes on from NW_023412595.1 coordinate 3,823, forward strand.
CACCACCGCTGCCCGGCGTAGTTTCTCTTCTTACCTAACGTGGTTAACTTTGCCCAGGAGGGAAGTTCTGGTCCTTGTCCCGTTAGTGTGGATTCTGGCCCCTGCCTGTGCAGTGAAGATCGTAAGAACTGGTAACGCCACACAGGGCGCAGTGGAGTGTGTTTGCCTGTTTAGTTGGGCATCCGAGGGCATGATTTCAGAGGGGGGCAGATACAGAGGAGGGCCTCTTTTTCCCCTCTCGGCTTTCTTCTCCCTAGTTGGGTTCATTCCTAGGTATCCAGACATCGGTAGGACAGCCCTGTTAGCTCTGGACCTCCATCTTACTACCTTCCGAGCTAGTGGGAACAAGGCCACCCTGTTCTGACAGTCCCTTACGAGCCCCACACTAACTGTGCTTAGTTCTGAATGCCCATCCTTGTACCAGCCAGCTGGGTTGGCGGTGGGGGGTGTTGAGGTTCTAGTTGGCCAGGCCCAGGCCATGTGCCCTGGAATCTAAGGCAGGGCCAATCTCACATGGAGCCAGATCTCATAGATTGAACATGGGGAAAGATTGGTCTCCAAAGAAATCTATAGCACTGGAAGTCGGCCTCACTGGTCAAAAACAACAGAAGGTCTCTGTCTGGCCAGCTGGCTCCACAGGAGGAGGCCAAGGTTACTTAGAGGAAAGGAAGTTATGGACAGTGTTGTCATCTGAATCCAAAGTGTCCCCCACAGGCTCATGCTCCCTTGAGCTGGAGCTTGCCATGCTTTTCTGAAGGCCAGTTCCCAACCTCTGCGTCCCGCCCCTTTTGAGGGTCACATATCAGATATCCTGCATATCCGATATTTACATTATGATTCATAACAGGAGCAAAATTACAGTTATGAAGTAGCAACGGAAATAATTTTATGGTTGGGGGGGTCACGAAACATGAGAACTGTATTAAAGGGTCGCAGCATCAGGAAGGTTGAGGACCACCACAATCTTCTTCCTCTTCCCCAGAAGTCACCACTGTTACCAATTTCTTTATGACTGTGAGGCAGGTTCATGCTCTGTAGTCATGGCTGACTCTACCTTCATTATGTAGCCCAAGCTGGCCTTGAACTCAAGCAGGGATCCTCCATGGCCTCCTAAGTACTGGGACTGCAGGTGTGCTCCCCAGCACCCGGCTTCAGATTTCACCTAGATACTCTGCCCCACGTTCTTCCAGGCTGTAGTCGGTGTGAATGTCTACAGTCTTCCTTTCTTTAACAATACATCATGTGTGACGTCTTACGTTCAATACCCAGCACCCAAATCAAAACTAAAAGGGCTGGAGAGATGGCTCAGAGGTGAAGAGCACTGGCTGCTCTTCCAGAAGTCCTGAGTTCAATTCCCAGCAACCACATGGTGGCTCACAACCATCTGTAATGAGATCTGGCGCCCTCTTCTGGCCTGCGGGCATGCGTGCAGACAGAACACTGTATACATAATAAATAAATCTTAAAAACAAAAACAAAAACTAAAACAGAGCAGTTGAGTGTATGATTGATACTAAAAACAAAAAAAAAAAAACAACCAAAAAACAAAAAAAACAAAAAACAAAAAAAAAACCAGGAAGCAAAGTTAATGTCTAGGAAGTGACGGGGTGGAGATGAGTATACAGCCCTGAGACGCAGTGGACCTGCCTTTCACCTCCAGAGGGCTCCTCTCACCCCCTTATTATTTACTTCTGTGTAAAAGAACATTCAAGGCCCCTCCCACTCTTTTATTATTTACTTTTGAGTGCTAGAGATGGAGCCCGGGGTACCGTGTATGTAGGCTAGGCAAGCCTCCCTCACTGGGCCTGAAACCCGGTCACTTTGAGTAACGCCTCCCCTGCTCCTCCGTCCTTTCATCTGCCTGTTTCTATACACAAGATGGAGCCATTTCTGAACACAGACAGAAAAACATACACTGTTGCAAGAAGTAATTGTTCCTAATAGCTCTGGGTGTTTTGTTTGGAGACAATGTCTCCTTGTGAAAACCAGGCTGGCCTAGAACTCACAGAAGGTTCGCTGGCCTCTGCCTCTAAAGTGCTGGGATGAGAGACATGCACCACTACACTTGGCTAAAAAAAACTATTTTAAAAGAAAAGAGAGCAGTGGGGACTTGCCCCCGCACCCCACCCCCACCAGCTCGATCTGAGTAGGCCTGCCATGACAACCCAGTGGAATACGGCACAGGTGACACCGTACAGTTCCTGAGAAAAGGTCACAGAGGCCCATGCAGCGGCCACCTCATTCCCTGGAACAAAGAGTCCCACCACCCCGACGCCCTAATTACACAGAGAATCCAAGAGTCTGAATGTGCATTGACATCAAGACAAGTCACTCGAGCCAGACACCCGTGGAAAAGAAAACTCCGCGTGCTTCTGGCCCTGGCCACGGCAGTCATTAAAGACTTCCAGCAGAGCCCTTCGACACAAGGCACAGCTAGTCCTCTGGACCAACTCTAAACGCTGGTGCTCTGTCTAAATTCCCACCCCCATGCCCCCAAGTCCACGAGCTTGAGGCAGTTACTATTTAATTCTACTCAGTAACACATAATTATAAGTCAAGGAAAAACAGTGGCCGCAACTCTAATAACAGCGTTTGCAAAATGGGAGTCTGAAAGATCAGGGTTCAAGGCCAAGAGGATACAAAAGACCCTGTCTTTAAAAAGAAAAAAGTAACCGGGTGGGGTGGTGCATGCCTGAATCCCAGCACTCGGAAGGCAGAGACAAGCGTCTCACTCTGAGTTTGAGGCCAACCTTGTCTACACAGAGAGTTCTGGAAAGGAAGGGAGGAAGGAGCCTCCTTGCATCTTGTTTTACTTGAGGAACCTTTGTTAGAAAAACAAGGGCCTTCATGCAAGCGACTCACCGCCACACACTGCCTAACTCGGGGCTCCCTGAAACCATGTAGGGAGAATCCACACCTCCTTCACTCTTGCATCCTTCAAGCCTCTAGAGCCGACTCCACATGAGTGACACTGCCAAGTCCCGCCCACCTCCAGCTTGGGATGCATCCTGGCCCCCCTTGAACCACATCAGCAGCTTTTATTTAGTTGCTTTCTAGGAGCAGAAATCCTTCACGCCCTTTCATGGGTTGGGAGCCTAACGGGGCAGGGTCTCGCCCTGGGACTGAGCGGGAGGCCCCTCCTGAAGGACACTAATCTCATCTCTCAGCACAAGCCTTGGCTGCGACCACTCAGTTTCCCCTTTCCTCTGCACAGTGTGCATTTTGTATTCTCTCTGTCCCGCTTGCTCCTTCTCGTCGCAGACCTGCGCATGAGTTAGTTATCAATGACAGCCGCTCCACAGAGTCAGTATTATGCCTGCCCTGAAATTTCCTCAGCCAAAGAAACCACTGTATTGCTTTTGGATTTATTTAGCCTCAGGCAAGTTCTTAGGATGTAGGCAGAAGGCAGCCAGATTCTTCACCAAAATATCACACGAATGGCCTCTAGCCCAGTTGCTAATATCGTTCCCCCTGAAACCTCCTGGATCTCTAATCTCCACTGCCCTCAGCACTCCCACCTTCCAAGCTCCAAAGTTCTACTTACAGCATGCAACTGCTTTTCTAGTCCAAGTCCCAAGTCCTCCACATTCACCCAAAAAAACATGGTCAGTTCTCCACACCAAGAGACCACTCTCTGGTACCAACTTCTGTATTAGTTACTTCTCTGTTACTAGGATACACCACCACAACCAATGAGACATAGAGAATTCGTTTGGCTTATGGAATAAGAATCATCATGGGAGGGAAGTGTGGGAGCGGGCCTGCGGGTGTGTGCGTGTGTGCGTGTGTGCTTGTGTGCTTGTGTGCGTGTGTGTGTGTGTGTGTGTGTGTGTGTGTCAGGCAGGAGGCTGAGCGCTCCCATCCTCAACTGCAAGCACAAAGCAGAGACAGTGAACCAACTGGAAAGGGTACAAAGCTTTTCATCTCAAAGCCCGCTCCCGAGGGATGCACTTCCTCCCGCCCCTCCTAACCCTCTCAAGCACCGTCACCACACTAGGCAAGCGCTGCTCACCCACGGAGCCATCCTCAGGCCCACAGCTCTCAGCTGACACCCTGTTTGTGGCATCTCTAGCAGGAGGAAAGGGTACTTTTCCCCGTTTTCCTTCTGTGCACACACAGCGCCTCCATCACGCTCAGTCCTACTATGCGGGTAAGCTGCTTCTCCCAGGAGCCAAGACAAACCAAAGATGCCACCTGTTCCTCTGTGTCGTTAACCAAAATACAGACAGAAACAACGTAAGGGCGGGAGGGTGTTCAGCTCACGGTTCAGAGGATTCCACTTATCATGGCAGAGGAGGCACGGTAGAGTGCGTGATGACAGGAATGCGGGGCAGAGACCTCCCGTGTCACTGAGGTTCAGGAGGCACAGGGGGCTGGACAGGAAGCAGGGGCGGGTATAAACTTCAAAGTCCCACCTCTAGGAACCCACTTTCTACCAACCAGGCCCCAGCTCCTAAAGGCTCTTA
>NW_023412596.1:0-5747 GCF_903995425.1 Onychomys torridus
CATTGACCACTTCCTCTGTAGAAAGGACAATTATTGATCATTACTGGAGTAGAAACTTATTCTGATCATGGATTTGCCTTTCACACATGTAATGCTTCACATAACCACCATCAATGGATTTACAGAATGTCTTACTCACAAATATGTTAGTCCAGAATCCTGCTACAGACCACAGAATTAACTGAACTACCAGAGAAGCACTACAGTAGGCCCATACTCATAGAATCCACTGTTTTTTTTCCTTATTCCCCAACCTCCTGAAGAAGCTGGCCAGAAAGAAAGATGGAGTGGACTTTGGTCTGTTGAACACACTGTTACAGCATTAATTAGGTGGCAGCATCTTGGGGGCAGGTCAAAGATTCTCCAGGAATCTTTGTAGTGTATGCTCTGAATCAGTATCCAATATATGGTACATTTTCTCCTATACCCAGGGTCCGTGTGTATAGGAATCTAGTGATGGTAAAGGGAATAGTTCCACTCACTACTGTCCCTAGTGACTGATTAGGACAGTTTTGCTGCTAGTTTCTGCAACACTAAATTTTGGTGGCCTAGAAGTTTTTTGGATTTTGTTTGTTTGTCTTTCAGAAGCCATTGTGCACCTACCAGGAGGCACAAAAAACTTTCCATTGAGCTGGAAACTCAGACTTTGCCTTCGCAACTTTTTGCTTCAAATGCCCTGAAAACACCAGACTAAGAAAGGAATAACATCATCAGGATTGGTGATATATACAGATTACCATAGAGAAATTGGACTGTCTCTCCACACTGAAGGAAAGAAGGATTATGTCTGGAGTGCAGGAGATCCTTTAGGGCATCTCTTGGTGCTACTGTGCCCTGTGATTAAAGTCATTGGGAAACTACAACAATCTAATCCAGGGAGGATGACAAAGGGCATGGACCCATCAGGAATGAAGATATAGGTCACTCCTCCAGGAAAAGAACCAGATGTGCTGTAGTGCTTGCAGAGGGTGGAAGAAATACAGAATGGGTGGTAGAGGAAGATAGTTCTAAATACCATCTAAGGCAATGTGCCAAGTTGCAGAAAAAAAGGATTATAACTGAATGAGGGCTTGTGTTTTATTTTGACAATAATGCCTTTGTATTGATAATTATATGTTATTTTAGGATACCTATAATACATTACAACTTCAATTAAGAGAATATCATGGCCAGGTGGTGGCCCTTCCCTAAGATGGAGTCTGTATTGCTTTCACAGTAATCAGATGTAAATTTGAAATACCTGAGTTATCCAGAAGAGTCATTGTTACTATTCTAAATATATAATGCATTTCCAATTTTATGTGGGATACTTATGTTATGTTTAGGAATAATTATGACCTGGTTATTGTTTTTCATTTGGAAATTAATCATGACATGAGGAGATATGATTGTGTCAAGTTGACACGCTGTGGAATATGATAATTATTCTTGGTTGTCAACTCAATTGACTCTATCTGCAATGAACTATAATCCAGAAATGGAGGGCACAATTGTGATCTGGAACTTGGGGCAAGAAGACAACAGTGCCTTTGATCCAGATCCAGAGACTAGACAACATATACCGTTAGTCCAGAATTTGGGGCTGGAAGACACACCTTTAATCTGGGTCACACCTTTTGCTGGAAGAACAAGAAAAAAGGAAAGCTATGTATTAATTCTTTGTCTTTTTTACTTCCCCTTGACAGCACATGCATCTTAAACTGGCATTGAAGCCTACTTACTTAGGAGTACAACATATTAAAAAAAAATTAGTTACCAAGCCTCATGGGATTGAGCAGCTACCTGATTTATGAAACTTCAGTTTATACCTTGCAATTTTTGAGCTGCAGCTGGTAAGGCATTCCAATTAATTCATATATGAATATGTATGTGTGTGTTGGCATGTACATATATATGTATACATATATATGCACACAGAGATATCTGTAGAATGACACATGGATAGGTAGGCATTAGGGAGAAAGATAGATAGATAGAGAGAGAGAGAGAGAGAGAGAGAGAGAGATTCATTCCATAACTTCTGTGTCTCTGAAGAACCCTGACTTATACACTGGGGTTCCCAGTCAATTAAATTTATATACTTTTAAATTCTAATTTTCAATTTATACTCTACACATCTGAAATACTCTTAGCAAATACTTCAGTACCAGGTCATAAACATTTGCAGAAAATACCTTTATATTGTGTAAAGCTAAAGAACATGGGAACAGTGAAACATAGGGTTGGCTGTTATTTCTCTTGAAAAATTTATGAAATAGTATGAGCTCTTAGATACATGGCAAGATTAGGTTATTTGATTGGATCAAGTTGATAGGTTCCTGTAAGTTAGTGGAATGCTACTTATTTGTTCAATCTAGTAGGCATTCATTCTTTAATCTATTCAAATTCTAATATTAATTAAATTGATACTTAAAAGGGAAACAAAAACTTCAATGCTCCAATCACCAAGGAAGGAGAAAGTAAACTCTGTCTCCAGTTCTAAAGCTACCATTTAGAATTGTAGTTAACTGAATGAATGATGGTGCTGGGAAGATGGCTCAGTAGTTAAAGAACACTGACTACTCTCTAGAAGATCTGGATTTAATTCTTAGTGCCCCCATGGCAGATCTCAACTGTCAGTAGCTCCAGGTCTAGGGGGCCAGACACCCTCACACAGACATCTGGCAATCTTGATTTATTCTTATGGAATGTTTGGAATGTATGGAATGTCAGGTACTCTCCCTCAGTTGCTGGCCCATCTATGGGTAGATCCCTGGGTGGTGTCAGTTTATGGATCCAATTGTTGTCTACCAGTAAGCCTGTCATGGCAGCAGTACCTTGTTCCCTAAACTTTTCCTGGCAGCAGTGTACTCAAGCTCTTTGGGCCCCCTACACCCTTCAACAATATCTTTCAGGCTTATGGAAAAATGGTGTTGAAATGCTGCTTCTGTCCACTTCTGGGTGGTACCTCCACAAGGTACAGGACCATCAACTGACTCTAGTATTCTCTTACTTATTCAACCAAACACAGGAAATAACCCTTGAGCCTATAGGTGCATGCTTGACAGAAGAAGGCCTTGTAAAAGGAGTAGAAATCATAGGCATTTGGGCAAATTTTTCATATAGCTTTCTTCTGTCTTCAAGACCTGATTGGGCCCAAGCACTTGTATACTACTTCCATTTGATAACAGAATGGATTTCTACATTTCCTACTTTATGACTTGGTGGGTTTTATAACACCCCACTCATGATGGGTAGTTCAGGTCACATGGTGTGGTGTAGGTCCACCACCAATTATTCAGTTTCCCTCAGTGGCTGGGATTGATGGCATGTGCTTGCATGCTTGGCCACACATATTTTTGAAAATGGTTCTATGGGTACCAGTTGCAGACACTTGAAACGACTTTCATAGATATTGAATTGTTATGATTTTTGATGTTCCTATACTTTTATTTTATTAAGATTTGTTCTTTTTACTGTGTGTGTGTGTGTGTGTGTGTAGAATATGTAGCACAGGCTGTGAATCTCACAGCAATCTTCCTTCTGATTGGTATTACTAAAAGAGTACACTACCACACACAGCTTGAAAAATAGTTTTTATGGTCTAAGTCTTAAAGTTATTCATAGTTGTGAGCTTCTATATGTACTAGGAATGGAAAATTAAAGCTCTGAAAGTATCTTCTTCGGTGCTCTTAACTGCTGAGGTTATTTTTTCCCTTAGTTTTCTATTCTTGATTATGTTTCCTATCCAAGGCAGCGTAGTCAGGGTCAGACACATGATACTGATTGTAAAGTAGAATTCTCCTTCATTTGAGAGGATGAGGCAGCGAAGAGTTCTCTAATTATCTGTTCAATACAATAAGGTCAGCCAATTATCCATATATGTATAACCGACAACAATAAATGCAACAGTTTGTTTTCATGTATTTAAACATACTTATTCACCCCCACTTAACAAGGAAAAATTTAGAAGGGATTTATTAAGACAATAAATGAAGAAATAAAGGAGGATGCAATATAGTTGAAATCTAACTTTATACCATGGTGGTCTGATAGAACACAGGAGGTTATTCCAAACCACCTTCCTGACAGTCTTTGGCCAGTCCTATGATAGAGTCATTTGATTCCCCCAAGGGAGCCATGACATCCAAGTTTGAGAAGCTCTGCTATAAACTGATATAAATAAATACATAAATAAACAACAGTTAAAAATGGAATAAAATTCTTAAGTTTTAAGATTTATTTATTGATTTAATATATGGTATTCTATATGCACGTATGTCTGCACAAAAGAAGAGGGCTCCAGATCTCATTAGGTGGTTGTGAGCCACAATGTGACTTTTGGGAATTGAACTCAGAACCTCTGGAAGAGCTGTCAGTGCTCTTAACCTCTGAGCAATCTCTCCAGCCAGAAATAAAATTCTTAAACTGGGAAACATAGAAAAATAGAAAAAAAGAACTATTTGTAATGTATTAAAAGAAAATGAATATTAAAAATAATAATAATAATTAATGTTTTAAACTAATAAAAACAATTAAAATCATATGTAGCTATACTGACTTTGAAATGGAGTAGGTACCTCCACAATAGAGTGAATACCATTAATATATGGAGGTACAGAAAATGGCCTGTATCTCACACCTCTCAGCTCACTTCACTGTATCAACCAGGATTGAACATATCTCCATAGGAGAGTTCACTAATTGGAAACTGAATACTTAGTAGTTCAAGCTATCCTCCATAAACATCACACCAGACAATAGTTTCTGTCTTCATCCACATGGTAGGTATCAATGCATGCAGGGAAATTACAGAGAAAGTCACTTATCATGCCCCATCAGTCCTTCTTCATAATGGAGACCCTGAAGTTCACCGTACTCAACTTCAGTCTATGATCAAGCTATGGCCTAGTCTAATTCACCCTGCAGTGTACACAGTGGCCCACTGTTACTCCTCTTCTGGGATTTTCCACACAGATTTCCTTTCTCTGTTGTACAATGGACAATTCACAAAGTGGTTCAAACTGGTAATTTAAGAACTGTGTTATGTTGCAAACATATAAACCAAAATTTAACATGATGAGTCAGGAGATAATAAAGACAGGGTTCAAGTCCACCTACAGACAGGGTTCAAGTCCACCTGAATGAATGTAGAAGACCTTGACTTAAAACTACCGTTCAAAAAATCTAGAAATGCCCCTGTTCTAGAATGAATATACCTTCATTGCATACCAGGACTTAATGTTAATTGTGACCCTGTAATGGTCTCTTGCATAGCATGTTAGAAGTCAATTTTTTAATGGAACGATGAGCCTTTCTACTGGTTGTAAACATGTCTCCCATGTTATGGAATGTAGCTGGTTAATCTTAGGGAAAAATGTCATTGTATAGAATTCCCTGAAATATTTGTCCGCTAATTAAACATAGAGGTTAGGCAGTGGTGGTGCACACATTTAATCTTAGCACTTGGCAGGCAGAGCCAGGCAGATCTCTGAGTTGAAGGCCACATTACATACAGCCAGGTATGGTGAATCATGTCTTTAATCCCCACTATCACCTCTAGACAGATCGGGCAAATTGAACCTTAACAAAGACATAATGGACTTAACTGATGTTATGGCTCAAATGGACTTAATCGATATCCACAGAACATTCCACCCAAACATAAAAGAATATAGCTTCTTCTCAGCACCCCATGGAACCTTCTCTAAAATCGACCACATACTTGGCCACAAAGTAAATCTCAACAGATACAAAACAATTGGAAT